>NW_028168994.1:0-19596 GCF_963971535.1 Notolepis coatsorum | reverse complement strand
GGGACTCTCCTCCCGTCTCATATGAAGCGCCGAGAGGCTTGATATGAGGGGCGACATGTCACCGTGCCGCTGCAGGCAGGAGATGACATGCGGGCGCGGAGATTCAATATCTGCAGGAAAGGGAGACATAATTACGTCGCCAGTGTTACCATGGCAGCGGCAAGTTAGGGCGGTGGATACTAGGGGTGGAGAGAGAGCGATGGGAGGGGGGGGGGGGGGGGTTGTGTGTGTGTGTGTGTGTGTAGGGGGGGGGGGGGGGGGGGGGTGGGTGGTTGTCATAGACCAGGATTGCGCCACTTGCTTTCATGTTTCTATTTATAATCATCGCCCGCTGCATTCAGGCAGAACGATGAAACACGGGCGGCTGCACGACGAAACAAACGGCCCCCACATTTATCAGCACACAGGAAAGGTATATAATGCTGTTAATTGATAACTCACTGACTGTGCAGACTGGTTTTGCTTCTTATGGCATTGTTCAAACACACTTATAAAAAAGAAAAAAGAATGAAAAAAGGTTGATGAGGGTGGAATGTGTGAGCAGAATAGGGCTTGGGAGGTCTGCCAAATATCAAGGTGTACTGTCATGGATCCATGCAAAGGCATCTTTACTATACCGTCGTCCATGAGATATACATATTATTTAAAAAGATATATATTATTAATAATATATATATATATATATATATATATTTCAGTTAACCACATCTTGTTTCCTTGCAGCAGTATTTTTCTTTTGGAATGAAATACCATCATGACAATTGTATTAATTTACAAGATAACGAGAATTATTATAACTTTTTTTTATATTGTAATTTGTACTGCAAAACTAAGCGTTATACCAGTCAAAACGAAGAAAAAAATTGTGATATGATATTTTGGCCACATCACAACTTGCCCTACCGTAGAGCAGTCGGACCGCGCCTGTAGGCCATTTTAATGCGGTTCTGGAATGTGTGACCAGACCGACACAACCTGGACATAAAGAATGGATAGTGTGTCAGGAGTCCGAACAGGTGCCTGCTGTAACGCTGCCTGAATTTGTTCCCTCAAATGTGACCAACCTCCCCCTTAAGAAGATTAAGGCACGAATGCACTCAATAAATCCCCCCCCCCCCCCCCCCGCCCCCCACAACCCCCCTACCCCCACCCCCTCAGCCTCTGGCATTTTAAGTAGGTTTGAATATTTCTTTCGGTCTAAAAATGGAACGGCCCCGTTATAAGGTAGCCCGTACAATGTGTGCTATTGTCTGAATGCTCGCGTAACCAAAATATTCGCCGGAGAATATTTGGTGAAAAAAAAGCTGTGAAGGATATATAAACCACGTCGTCGTGGAGACAAGATACGGTACGGTGGCCTCCGTGGGACAGAAAGATGGAGGAGGCTTGTCTTCTATTGTCTAAGTGGCTCCTGACTATATATAGGGCCCGGCGGCCGGAGACCGAGGGGAGGCCCTCTCGTGTTGTCAGGTCATTACCTAGAACAGGGAGACGAGAACGCTGTGACCGAGAGACAAAGACCATCCTCTCGCCCCCCGCCCGGCGGGTACTGTGGACACGGCAGTGACTTCTCCCAGAGACCGCCGAATCACGGGGCCGCTTGATGGAACGCACGCAAACAGACGAGAGAGACAGAGAGAGGGAGAGGGAGAGAGAGGGGGGGGGGGAGAGAGAGGAAGAGAGAAGGCCGCCTCGTCTCCCCCGATCTCTCGTGGGAAACGAGGGATGTCTGCGTGATGAACCGGCGGAGGGGGGGGGGGGGGGCATAAACTCTCTTTTATTTATTTATAGAATAGTGAACAGACAGGATTTTTTATGTAAATACTTTAAGCTACCATTTCAAACATCTCGTGCCAAGTGTCCATTGAGTCTGTGGCGGTATATTATGGCAGATCCCAGTGGGCTCAATGTCAACGGATGTGATCCTGTGTTTGTTTATATAAACTGTAATATAATTGCGGGTTTCTGGGGATCACAGGAGAGGAGAGAAGGATGTGCTCCTCCTCCCTCTCTTTCTTCCTCTCTCTCTTTCTCCCTCTATCTCTTTCTCCCTCTCTCTCTTTCTCCCTCTCTCTCTCCCTCTCTCTTTCTCCCTCTCTCTTTCTCCCTCTCTCTCTCTCTCTCTCTCTCTCTCTCTCTCTCTCTCTCTCTCTCTCTCTCTCTCTCTCTCTCTCTCCCCCTCTCTCTCCCTCTATCTCTCCCTCTTCCATTTGGTTGGCAGTCGTCCCAACATTTTCTCTCTCTTTTTCTATGATCTTCATATTACTCTCCTCTCTAAAGCAACCGAGACGTCATTCTAAATACAGCCTCAATGTAAATGAACGGTAACAATAAAGAAGAGACTTAGACTTATTTTCTGCTTTCTCTCTCTTCTCCCTCGCCGTCTTCCATGGACTCCAGTGGACATTAAGCCAGAGGTGCCGTTGACCGTGGAGCCCGCGTCTCCGCTGGACCTGCGTACGGACCTGAGGATGCTGGGGCCAGGCTCGGACCCGGGGATGTGGGAGAGACAGCTGCAGCAGGAGCTGCTTCTCATACAGAAGCAGCAGCAGATCCAGAAACAGCTGCTCATCAATGAGTTCCAGAAGCAGCACGAGAACCTGACCCGCCAGCACCAGGCCCAGCTCCAGGAGCACCTCAAGGTCAGCGTTATTATCAGCTAGCGGTCAAAGCGGCGAGAGTCACATGTTTCTCCGACCTCGTCAACAACAACTCCCACAACCCCAGGACCCTGTTCACTACCATCAATTCTCTCCAGGGCCGACCTTCGAATTTATTTTTGGAATTCGAAGCTTCAAGGGCCGAGATTCGGTTTTAATTCGAAGCTTCGAGATAAAAAAAAAAAGAGAAAAAGAATTAAAAAAAATGTTGTGGGACTTGTACAGCACTTTGTTCAACTTTGTCAGTGCTGTAAAGTTGAAAGCTTTTTAAATCTTAGACAAACGAAACACTTTGCTTTCATGAAATATTGTAAGCCGTCATTTGAGGCTTTATAAAAGCAGCACAATGAACACAAATCTGTCAGTGCCGAGTCCGACCTCATCTTAAATAACAAACAGCATTGCTTGTTGTAGTTAACAAAGAGAGGCAGAGTTGATTTTGCACCAATTTTTTTATTTTTTTTTAATATATTCAAATTTTATTTTCATATTCGAATCCCATGCCAATCGAACGAAGCTTCGAAGTATTTAAGACAGCCCTAATTCTTCTCTCATTAGCCCCCCCCCAGTACCTGCCTGGATGTGTCCTCAACTAAGTGTGAGGAATTCAAAACAAATTTCACCACTAAAGTTGAGGATATCAGAAGGAACATCTCACCCCCCACACGTAACTTAGCTGTCCCTCTGGTCTGCTCATCCACACTGGCCTGCTTTCAGCCCATCAGTCTACCCACCTTCACAGAGATAGTTTCCTCTATGAAACCCGCGACCTGCCCCCTTGACACTGTTCCCACTGCTCTCCTGAAACAGGTTTTTCACACAACCGGTCCCAGCATCCTCTCCATTATTAATAGTTCCCTGGCAACTGGCGCTGTCCCATCCTGCTTTAAACATGCAGTAGTCCGGCCTCTATTGAAAAAACCTTGACCCCACCCAGCACAGTAATTACAGGCCCATTTCCAAGCTTCCTTTTTTGTCAAAAATACTCGAAAAGGTCGTTCTGTGCCAATTATCTCCCTACCTGCACCAGAACAGCATCCTGGAGACATTTCATTCAGGGTTTAGGACTGGCCATAGCACAGACTCAGCCCTCCTGAAAGTTTCAAATGACCTACTCCTCGCCACTGACAACCGTGACTGCTCTGTTTTAATGCTGCTTGACCTCAGCGCAGCTTTCGACACTGTTGATCACAACATTCTACAAGATCGTCTCCAACATGGGGTTGGTGTCAGTGGCACTGCACTAGCAGCATGGTTCTCCTTAGGGATGCCCCGATGGATCGGCCACCGATCGTTATCGGCCGATAATCAGTATAAATATGCGATCGGTGATTGGTGATAATGCTTTATTTTCGCCGATCGTCAAAACCGATCTCACTCGCTGTCGCTGAGTTCTGTCTCAGACACCGGGTGGTGCGGCGTCTGCTCATCCCTCCAGCCCCTCCCGCACGCATGTAAACACGGGTCTAGTCTAGTGGGACGGGACACGGGAGGACGGCGTCTCCCTGAGCTAACGTTAGCTTAGCTACCCTTACAAAATGACCCAGTCAACTATTCACTTTTAGTTTAATACATGATGAGGCATTGTCTAACCGAACGGTATCTAGCCGGCCAGCTACCGATAGCTCCTGACATCAACAAACGCTCCAGCAAGTCTAGTAGAGACGTGTATGATACCTCAGCTAGCTCACGTTAGCGCAAGTTAGTTCACTGTTCAAAACGAAATGTCCCATTGAACTAAATAATTCACTGAGGCGTTGTATTAACGTTATATATCCGGCTAGCAGTAGCTACAGATACCTCCTGATATCAATGTCTTATAACACTGATTTGATGCGTATTCGAGCTGAGGGCATGTTGAATGTGATATGACCACAGTAACGTTATACCAATAGGATCCAGCTGCAGCTCCGGAGAATCCTGGCCGTAGCTGGAGGCTACTAGAGTACACACAGACAGTGTAGCTTGTTGCGTGGTGGCGATGTATCGCAGATAATACAAGTACAAGTCTAATTATATAATATATATATTTTATATATAAAAAAAAAAATTATATAAAATAAAATTTAATTTTTTTAATCAAAAACGATCGGTATCGGATCGGTATCGGCCGATATGGCTCACGACGATCGGTGATCGGTATCGGTGGCAAAAAACGTGATCGGGGCATCCCTAGTTCTCCTCCTATCTCACAAATAGAAGTTTTGCTGTCAACATTGCCAACTGCTCCTCCCCCTCAACCTCCCTCTCCTGTGGGGTCCCGCAAGGGTCCATCCTTGGCCCGATTCTGTTCTCTCTTTACATGCTACCCCTTGGTTCAATCATTCAGAAGCACAACATCTCCTTTCATTGTTATGCTGACGACACATAGCTTTATGTCTCTCTGAAACCCAACAACCAGTCTTTACTTAACAGTCTCATGTCCTGCCCTGATGACGTTAAATGTTGGATGGCACAAAACATTTGACCACTAAATGAAAACAAATGTGAAATAATCCTCTTCGGTCCCCCAGACGCTGTCACCACCCTTACCAACAGTCTTGGCAACCTGTCCTCCCTGGTCAAGCCCTATGTCAAGAACCTAGGTGTCATTTTTGATCCCCAATTTAAGTTCGACAGACAAGTGAACTCAGTGGTGAAGGCATGTTTTTTCCAATTACGCACCATTGCTAAGCTCAAAGCCCTTCTCTCCCCTGCAGACCTTCAGAGAGTTATCCACGCTTTCATTTCATCTAGATTAGACTACTGCAACCCACTCTATATAGGCATTAACCAGTCTTCCCTGTCCCACCTACATCTAGTACAAAATACCGCTGCCAGACTGTTGACCGGAACCCGTAAGATAGACCACATCACCCCTGTCCTTGCCTCCCTTCATTGGCTTCCAGTACGCTACAGAATACATTTTAAGGTTCTCCTATTCGTTTTTAAAGCCCTTAATGGTCAGCCCCCCTCCTACATCTCAGACCTCCTATCCCAACACCAGGTTCCTCAGGTCAGCCGATCAGATGCTCCTGACAGTCCGGAGGTCTAACCTTAAGCTCAGGGGGGGGCCGTGCCTTTGCTGTCGCAGCCCCTGAACTGTGGAAAAGCATCCCCACCTCCATTAGGCTTGCAACCTCGACAGACGCCTTCAAATCTAGACTCAAAACCCACTTCTACCTATTAGCTTTTCCTGATGTTCACTGACTCATGCCCTGTTTTCCTGTGTGTTTGCCTGTGTGCCCTCCCGTAAAACTGAGATGTGATTGTTGTCTATATGTTGTCTAGATCAGGGGTTCCCAAACTTTTCAGGCCGCGACCCCAAAATAACGGTGTCAGAGAGCCGCGACCCCCACTATTATAGGGAAAAAAAAGATTATAATTGTTTTAAAAAATGTATAAATGGAAATGTATGGTTGAAACATGCAAACGTTCAAATGCACACACACTAATAAGCATTGGAGGCTTTTAACCAGGGCCGGACTGGGGAAATCATTCAGGCCAGGAAATATAGTGCAAAATATAGCCCCAGTCAGGCCACTTTTTAAGCAGGGGGTCTGGGGGTCCCCCACCAGGATTTTTTTTGTTACAAAGACTTCATTTCCTGCATTCTGGTGCAGGAATTCTTTTTATTTGTACCCTTTAAATGCCAGTGTTTGTGATGGCATCACAAATTATTGTTAAAAAACAGGCTAGCATATGTATGATTAGCAACAACACTGATTTTGATGGATTTTCTGTTTTTTTGTTCAACTTCAGCCCTGATCATAACACCACATATTCATTTTATAATTCTAACCCTTTAAGTGTGTGTGATGGCATATATTTGCAATATATCAAATGCAAAGTAGATTTTTCTGGGAGGGATTATTACAGGCTAGCATGTGTCAATGATTAGCAACAACAGTTTTTTGTAAGGGTCCCGCCTCCACCAATGACATGCGGCTCCCTTTGTGTGTGTGTGTGTGTGTGTGTGTGTGTGAGAGCAAGAGAGAGAGATAGTTCTCCAACTTGTGTGAGTTGCAGTGATCTCCTGGTTGTTCCCCACCTAGGTTATCTAACTATTGCGCTGCTGCAACTGGAAACACTGGCCTGGCCTGCTTCTAAGTTCAGTGGCCTGACTGCATAAAATAAATAAAAAATGTGTGTGGAATATTTTGTTTTGTTTTTTAAAATCATCTGGCGACCCTCCTGCGGTGGGTCGCGACCCCCACTTTGGGAACCCCTGGTCTAGATGTATCTATGTGTATCTACCCTCTGTACAGCACTTTGGTTGACATGTGTCATGTTAAATGTGCGCTATAAATAAATCTGATTGATTGAGTGAGAGAGCAGCACAGCAGGGCCACAGAGCAGAGCAGCACAACAACACAGAGAACAGCACAGAACAACACAACAGCACAGAGAACAGCACAGAACAACACAACAGCACAGAGAACAGCACAGAACAACACAACAGAACAGCACAGAACAACACAACAGCACAGAGAACAGCACAGAACAACACAACAGAACAGCACAGAACAACACAACAGCACAGAACAACACAACAGCACAGAGAACAGCACAGCACAGAACAACACAACGGAGAACAGCACAGAACAACACAACAGCACAGAACAACACAACAGCACAGAGAACAGCACAGAACAACACAACAGCACAGAGAACAGCACAGAACAACACAACAGCACAGAACAGCACAGAACAACACAACAGCACAGAACAGCACAGAACAACACAACAGCACAGAGAACAGCACAGTAGAGGCACAGTACAGAACAACACAACAGCACAGAGAACAGCACAGAACAACACAACAGCACAGAGAACAGCACAGAACAACACAACAGCACAGAGAACAGCACAGTAGAGGCACAGTACAGAACAACACAACAACACAGAACAGCACAGCAGAGGTACAGTGCAGAACAACAACACAGAGAACAGCACAGAACAACACAACAGCACAGAGAACAGCACAGAACAACACAACAGCACAGAGAACAGCACAGAACAACACAACAGCACAGAGAACAGCACAGAACAACACAACAGCACACAGAACAGCACAGCAGAGGTACAGTGCAGAACAACACAACAGCACAGAGAACAGCACAGAACGACACAACAGCACAGAGAACAGCACAGAACAACACAACAGCACACAGAACAGCACAGCAGAGGTACAGTGCAGAACAACAACACAGAGAACAGCACAGTACAGAACAACACAACAGTACAGAGAACAGCACAGCACAGTACAGAACAACACAACAGTACAGAGAACAGCACAGTACAGAACAACATAACAGCACAGAGAACAGAACAGCACAGTGCAGAACAACACAGCAAAGTGAAGAACTGTAGAGCAGCACGCGGCAGCGTGTAAAACAGTAGAATGCTGTACAGGACAAGTACAGAACAGCACAACACAACTGAGCGCAGAGCTGAGAAGCATCCCACTGGCAGCGGGCACAGGACAAAGCTCTACTACACATCATGTTTCAGCACTAATGTATAATGTAGTGAAACACAGCACCTGTACAGTACAGTGCAGTACTGCACATCACACCCCGCCTCAGCACAATACACCCCCTGGGAGTTCACAGTACCTGGTGATTTCCTCCCACCCTGGAATCAGTCAGTGTAGTGTGATCCGATCTCCGGCGCTGACAGGTCGTACTCGTCTCTCTCAGCTCCAGCAGGAGCTGCAGGCCATGAAGCAGCAGCAGGAGCTGCTGGCAGAGAAGGAGCGCCGTATGGAGCAGCAGCAGAGCCAGCAGGAGCAGGAGCAGGAGAGGCACCGACACAGGGAGCAGCACGTCCCCAGCCTCAGGGCCAAGGAGCGCTCCAGGGAGAGTAAGTAGTCACCGCCGTGTGTCACCAGCACCACCATCACTGTCACCTCCTCCTCAGACTCCTTCTACATCACCACTAACACCACCACTAACACCATCACTAACACCATCACTATCACTACCACCACCACTATCACTATCACTAACACCATCACTATCACTACCACCATCACTACTACCATCACTACCACCACCACTAACACCATCACTATCACTACCACCACCACTACCACTATCACTAACACCATCACTATCACTACCACCACCACTACCACTATCACTAACACCATCACTATCACTACCACCATCACTACTACCATCACTACCACCACCACTAACACCATCACTATCACTACCACCATCACTACTACCATCACTACCACTATCACTACCACCATCACTAACACCACCACTAACACCATCACTACCACTATCACTACCACTATCACTACCACCATCACTAACACCACCACTAACACCATCACTACCACTATCACTACCACTATCACTACCACCATCACTAACACCACCACTAACACCATCACTAACACCATCACTACCACTATCACTACTACCATCACTAACACCATCACTACCACTATCACTACCACCATCACAACCACCATCTCAACCACCATCACAACCACCATCACTACCACCACCACTAATAATAATAATAATGATGGATTCGATTTATATAGCGCTCTTCGTGACACCCCAGAGACCCCAGAGCGCTTACAGAGTCCATTATTCGTTCATACACAGTCATACCGGTGGTGGTAAGCTACAATTGCAGCCAGAGCTGCCCTGAGGCAGACTCACGGAAGCGTGGCGAATAATCATCGCCTACGGCCCCTCCGACCACCACCAACATTCATTCACATGCATACACATTCATACAAGGCAAGTAGGTTAAGTGTCTTGCCCAAGGACACAACGGCGGTGGGATGGACATGGGCTTGAGCGGGATTCGAACCACCAACCCTTCAATCATTGGATGACCCGCTCTACCCCTGAGCCACTACCACCACCACAACCACCACCACAACCACCATCACTACCACTATCACTACCACCACCACTACCACCATCACAACCACCATCACTACCACCACCACTACCACCACCACAACCACCATCACTACCACTATCACTACCACCATCACAACCACCACCACTACCACCACCACTACCACTATCACTACCACCATCACTAACACCATCACAACCACCACCACTACCACCACCACTACCACTATCACTACCACCATCACTAACACCATCACAACCACCACCACTACCACCACCACTACCACTATCACTACCACCATCACTAACACCATCACAACCACCACCACTACCACCACCACCACAACCACCACCACTACCACTATCACAACCACCACCACTACCACCACCACTACCACCACCACTACCACTACCACCACCACAACCACCACCACTACCACCATCACAACCACCATCACTACCACCACCACAACCACCATCACTACCACCACCACTACCACCATCACAACCACCACCACCACTACCACCATCACTAACACCACCACTACCACTATCACTACCACCATCACTACCACTATCACAACCACCATCACTACCACCATCACAACCACCACCACTACCACTATCACAACCACCACCACAACCACCATCACAACCACCATCACAACCACCATCACAACCACCATCACAACCACCATCACTACCACCATCACTACCACCATCACTATCACTACCACCATCACTACTATCACCACAAACACTATCATTACCACCATCACTACCACTATCACCACCACAACCACCATCACTACCACCATCACTGACACCACCACTACCACTATCACTACCACCATCACTACCACCATCACAACCACCACCACTACCACTATCACTACCACCATCACTACCACCATCACTACCACCATCACTAACACCACCACTACCACTATCACTACCACCATCACTACCACCATCACAACCACCATCACTACCACTATCACTACCACCATCACTACCACCATCACTACCACCATCACAACCACTATCACTACCACCATCACTACCACCATCACTACCACTATCACTACCACCATCACTACCACCACCACAACCACTATCACTACCACCACCACAAACACCATCACTACCACCACCACTAACACCATCACTACTATCACCATTACCACCATTACCACCACCACTACCACTATCACTACCACCATCACTACCACCACCACTAACACCATCACCATTACCACCATCACTAACACCATCACCATTACCACCATCACCACCACCACCATCACTACTAACATCACCACCACCACCATTACCATCATTAATATCGTCCTCAGATCTCAACTGTCCCCTGTTGCACTTGTAAGATAAGATGAGGTTAGACAAGATTAAGAAACACTGGCTTTATGAAAGCATACATTTCTCATATGAACTTTGCGATCAATACTAAGGTTTAATTCTAGTATCATTAGTTCTGAACCAATTCTGCACCCGAATCCCCAGAAAATCATCTTGGCCACTCACTGTCATCAGTGTGACATCATAGATTCAGTGTGACATCATAGGTGCAGGGAACAAACCTTTCTCCTTTGTTTCTGACTGGGACGGAGACAGTTTTTTCCCACCAATACAGACCTGTGTCCATATTGTGCTTTGATGTAAGCACATAAAAACGACGATGATGATGATGATGATGATGATGATGATGATGATGATGATGATGATGATACAGGTAATGATCAACACATAATCTGTGTAACTGAGAAAAATGAATGGATATACTATATTGAGCCCACTGTATATTTACAAGATTTATTGATCCCCTTTGGGAAATTCGGGTGTCATAGCAGCATGGGGGAGGGGGGAGGGTACAGGTATTGGGCAGGGTAATAGTAGAAAGACATAAATGTAGGCAATACAATTAAACAATATAATCATGTGATCACTTAGCCCAGAATCTATAAGGGAGTTGTGTTCTGGAGATCAGAAATAAGCCCAGTTGTAGTAACACCAGTGCTTTACTCTCTCATGCTTTATAATGCATGTGATCAGAGGCTTCACCAGGTGTGCTGTGTAAAACCGGTCCCTGCGAGCAGTTACCAGACATGCTGCAGTCACGTAACAGGCTGCAGGCCTGTTGCACGTACCTCCCGGGCCACTAGGGGGCGATGCTCCTACACATGATGTGGAGCCGCTCCAGACGGATCAATTGAATGAGAACGCTTGCCTCATTGGATGTTGCATAACACATAACAAGACGGGATTGCTAGATGATAGATTATCATTAACATTTTAAAAGCCAGTTCAACAGGATTTTCACGAGGTTGTGAAAGGTCTGGCTTTTATTAAAATGTTCCTATCGCCGTGAACGACAGCGAGATAAACTTCATACATCAAAGCAGGTGATGAAAACAGACCGTTGGATTTGTATGACTCCATGATGATGATGGTGATGATGATGATGATGGTAGATTATTCATCTGCAGAGGGAAATTAGGGCAGTTCACAAGATAACAGATAGAACAGATGAATAAACAATAAGGAGGAAATATATACACATATAATCACGATGACCAGCAAAAGTAGTAAGCCGATGTTTATAAAAAAAAAAAAAAAAGAAGAAGAAAAGAAAAAGAAAGAAACACAAAAGAAAAACATACAGTGCAAAATGAGGCAATCGACGTGTATATGATAGGGTTGTGTCCGGGCAGCTGTAAGCCTTAGGTTAACCCCAATCCCTATGGCTCTGATCTCTGGTCTCACAGGTGCGGTGGCCAGTAATGAAGTGAAGCAGAAACTCCAAGAGTTTCTGTTGAGCAAATCAGCCAAGGACCCCATCAGCAATGGAGCTCACTCCCTCCTGCACCACCCCAAGCTCTGGTACACGTGAGTGCCTCCTGCTACCTACCTACCTACCAAGTCACAATGATAATACTATGCTGATGTGATTATGACCTGAAGTCCACCGTCTTCCTTCCCTGCCTGATTTGCCCACTGCTTCCACGTTTACCGAGCTACATCACACCAGGGGGATACGGCTGTCCTTCCGGCGCCTGTGTAGAATTCCTTTATTTATATATATTTTTTAAATTATTATTATTATTATTATTTTTTTAAATGCCCTCGTCTGTACTGGTACCAGATACCTTCCAGATGAACAAAGGGTGGTTATACTACATCTCCTTACCAAGCCAGTGAGCAGTTGTTTTGAAATATCTTATAAAACAAACCCTGCAACCCTTAATTCAGGGGGGGGTCAGTGGTAGAGCGGTTATCCGGCAAATCTAGAAGGTTCCCGGTTCGACTCCGGCTCCTCCCCGGCCAGCGTTTCGAAGTGTCCTTGAGCAAGACACACTTAACCCCCTAACCGCTCCACCGATGAGCAGGTTGCAACTTTGCATGGTCACCTCCGCCATCTGTGTGAGTTAGGGATGTCCGATATTATCGGCCGACCGATATTATCGGCCGATATCGGCAGTAAAATGTGATATCGGAAAATATCGGTATCGGTTTAAAAAAATTTAAAAACAATAACAATATTTGTTATGTATATATCCAGTGAAATTATTAGTTACCTGAAATTATTCAGTTTTTTGGATGGGGAAACCCTGCATATATCGGTATCGGTTGATATCGGTTGATATCGGTATCGGAAATTAAGAGTTGGACAATATCGGAATATCGGTATCGGTAAAAAAGCCAATATCGAGCATCCCTAGTGTGAGTGAATGGGTGAATGTGAGGCATTAAAGTTGCAAAGCCATTTGGATAAAAGCTCATATAAATGCAGTCCATTTTACCAAATACCAAGTGAGTGAGCGAGTTGTTTTTGAAATAGCATATAAACCCTGGCACACCCGGCGGAGAGGCTGGGCAAACTGGGCAGGGGGCGAGTAAATTGGGCATTGACAGCTCTACATGTTGTTGACATTTCCTATGTTGGTGTGTGGTGTCCTGTCCTCAGGTCCTCCCACCACCACACCTCCCTGGACCAGAGCTCTGGAGGCACCTCTCCCACCTGCCAGTACACCCTCCTCCCCTCTGCCATGGACTGCAAGGACGACTTTCCCCTGAGGAAGACAGGTTCGCTTGTTAGCCCACACACACACACACACACACACACACCTACACACACACACACACACACACACACACACACACACACACACACACACACAGTCACACACACACACACACACACACACACACACACACACACACACACACACACACACACACACACACACACACACACACACACACACACACACACACACACACAGTCACACACACACACACACACACACACACACACACACACACACACACACACACACACACACACACACACACACACACACACACAGTCACACACACACACACACACACACACACACACACACACACACACACACACACACACACACACACACACACACACACACAGTCACACACACGCACACAATTAAATCATCCATGGTTCCTCGTAGCTGATTATCATTAACTTTAAAAACACAGTTCGACAGGATTTTGACGAGGTTGTGAAAGTCTGGCTCTTATTACGCCGGCCGGCGCACCGATCGGCCCGTGAAGGAGTTATTAATTCAGCGCATCATGTGCCGTGACCCTTGTTAATCAAGGGGTCCTTGTGTCCGTGGAGTATTTCCTGAGGATGCTGATGACCTGCTAATGACAGGAGCTGAGGCCCGGTGTGCCCCCTGACCCCTGACCCCTGACCCCTGCCCCTCTCCTCTCCAGCCTCCAGCGCTTCAGCCCTGTTCAGACGACACCACGAGCAGGACCACCAGAACCAACATGCGTCTGATTCATTGCTTCTAAAATATATATGGCGCTGAACATAATGCACCAACACAAACAAACAAACAAATAAATTAATAAATACATACAATTATGATCCCCTTCCTTTTTTCTTTTTTTTTTTTTTTATACAATTGACAAGCTTAAAGATTAATTGGGCTACTAAAAAAAAAAAAAACACTTACTGTTCATGAGAAGTCCAATTTGTCCCTGTGTTACAATAACTTGCCAAGTTCCACTGGCTCTTTGAACAGTTTAGCAGTAAACGGAGGAATTAAAGAGGATTAATTTCTCCTGAGTTATGGGCTTTACGGACTATTTTGAAAACACACCAATTCCCACCAAAAAAAGCAGCTCAGGTTTGTTGGTTTTAAAGTTGAAGGAACCCTTGGGGGACTCTTATATAAATAAGAATTATACCTTCCCCTCTCGGTTTTGCCCGAGCGCGAGTGCTTGCCAAAGCGAAAGACACTTCATAATTCTGCACTGAGGTCACCAAATTACATTATAGCTCCTTTCCCTTCGCCGTCCCTTTTAATTACACTGACAAACAATTACACCTGAGGAATTATGTAAAGTAAAGGCCTTGTCACGACGTGTGTGTATAGACAGTTTAGAGACCAGGGCCGCGGTGAATTACATCTCGTAATGAAAAGGTCATTACGGAGTCGGGCGCGCGGACCGGGGCCCCGGCGTTGGGGAAACGCACATGAAAGGAGAGGCTGTTTATTGTTGCGCTCCTTTTGAAACACAGCGAAGGCAGGGTTCAGAGCAGGGTGATGCCTCCTCTCCTTCTCCCCTCGCTGTGTATTTTGGTCCTCTAGTAGCATGCCGTTAGGCCCAGGAGGTAAGGAGTGGCCCCGGAGCTCTTAATAACCAGTTTGTAATAAGACAGGCTTCTCGCAAAGTCAAGAGAGCTTCCAGATTTTCTTCTCCGAATGTATCTTTGAGTGTCCTGTGTGTCGCTGTGGGTTTCTTAGCGTGTTTAGCTTTGATAGTAGATGCAAAAAAATATATACAAATTAAAAACAGGAAAACAAAAAACGGTAAAGTTGAACAAATCACAAGGAAATATAGAATTTCATTAGTGTGAACTCTCAAGCAGAGACAATTTAACTTGTTCCCTCTTTTCTTTTTCTCTCCCTCATTTCATTGTGATTAAATCAATTTCCCCATTTTTTTTCGGCGTGTAATCCTTATGCACTGATAAAAAACGTAGAAAAACATTTCCTGGCCTTTTGGATTCCAGAATCTATATGTGGTCATTTCCTGCGCGGGCCTCACCTCCCCCACTTCCTGTCTGTCTTCATTAAAGTCCTCCGAGAGGCTGGCACGCGAGGGGGGACACACAAAGGTACTGTTGTTCCCGGAGCCACTGGCTGTCACTGATAGCTGATTGGCAGGTGTTACTGAGTTAAAGAGGAGCGCTAGTGGGCAGGATGAACTGCGACAGGGCTGTTTGTTTAAGCAAAGATAGCTCTCTGAAAACAAAGTGGAGATGACTCGAAAGTCCCCCCCCCCCCCGTCAAGATTCCCCTCTGCTTCGTTTTGGCCCAGAGAGGACCTGACACCCTCTTTTCTTCCCTTTTTTTTTAAGGGAATTCCAGTCAAGGTTAAAACTCGAGGTTCCTCTTTTATGATGCACTTTAAAACCGGCCACTCAGCTTACATGTGATTTCCCCGTCGAGAGCTTCTGCACAACATAATGATCTTATAAATAACTCCTTACTTTTTCTTTCTCTGCGACATGCCTTGTGCGTTTCCACGAAAACCTTTTTTGGTGGTTTTCCTGAGGGGTTTTTGAAAAATTATTAGCTTTGCGCCATTTGACAGCCCCTAAAAATATGAATCGTCGTTGATGCATTTGCATTGCTCCTATGTTGTCGCCCAGGAGCTAGTCTACTTCATACTAAACCTAATCACCCAGGAGGTAGTCTACTTTATATTAAACCTAATCACCCAGGAGGTAGTCTACTTTATATTAAACCTAATCACCCAGGAGCTAGTCTACTTTATATTAAACCTAATCACCCAGGAGCTAGTCTACTTCATACTAAACCTAATCACCCAGGAGGTAGTCTACTTTATATTAAACCTAGTCACCCAGGAGCTAGTCTACTTTATATTAAACCTAGTCACCCAGGAGGTAGTCTACTTCATACTAAACCTAGTCACCCAGGAGGTAGTCTACTTTATATTAAACCTAATCACCCAGGAGGCAGTCTACTTCATACTAAACCTAATCACCCAGGAGGCAGTCTACTTCATACTAAACCTAGTCACCCAGGAGGTAGTCTACTTCATACAAAACCTAATCACCCAGGAGGCAGTCTACTTTATATTAAACCTAATCACCCAGGAGGCAGTCTACTTTATATTAAACCTAATCACCCAGGAGGCAGTCTACTTTATATTAAACCTAATCACCCAGGAGGCAGTCTACTTTATATTAAACCTAATCACCCAGGAGGCAGTCTACTTCATACTAAACCTAATCACCCAGGAGGCAGTCTACTTTATATTAAACCTAGTCACCCAGGAGGCAGTCTACTTTATATTAAACCTAATCACCCAGGAGGCAGTCTACTTCATACTAAACCTAATCACCCAGGAGGTAGTCTACTTTATATTAAACCTAGTCACCCAGGAGGTAGTCTATATACTAAACCTACTGCATACTAAACCTAGTTCATACTAAACCTAGTCACCCAGGAGCTACTCTACTTCATACTAAACCTACTTCATACTAAACCTAATCACCCAGGAGGTAGTCTACTTCATACTAAACCTAATCACCCAGGAGGCAGTCTACTTCATACTAAACCTAATCACCCAGGAGGCAGTCTACTTCATACTAAACCTAATCACCCAGGAGGCAGTCTACTTCATACTAAACCTAATCACCCAGGAGGCAGTCTACTTCATACTAAACCTAATCACCCAGGAGGCAGTCTACTTCATACTAAACCTAATCACCCAGGAGGTAGTCTACTTCATACTAAACCTAATCACCCAGGAGGCAGTCTACTTCATACTAAACCTAATCACCCAGGAGGTAGTCCACTTTATATTAAACCTAATCACCCAGGAGGCAGTCTACTTTATATTAAACCTAATCACCCAGGAGGCAGTCTACTTCATACTAAACCTAATCACCCAGGAGGCAGTCTACTTCATACTAAACCTAATCACCCAGGAGATACTAAACCTATACACAACGTTTAATCATGTGCTCCTATGAAAGCCCCTGAGAGGGAGGGATTTGAACTCCTAATTTGTAACATTAATCCATGGTTTGTCCCTAACAAATAGACCCGGGCAGGACAGGGCTATTTCAACTGTAAACCAATAAGCGCTGCAAATACCCCATTTAAGAAATGGGCCATACCGGGGTATGTTTGTTGGCTCTCCTATTACAGGATATATCATCCTCTGATCACAAGGCAGTTGTAATGCCCTTGACTTTTGTAGCGCTCATCCGAAAAAGCAGTTTCAAAGAATTTTCACGTGATTAATTTGTTTACTCGCCATATATCCTCTTTGTGCCGTGTCCAGGGACTAGAATAGCCTGGACTAAAGGGCACGTGATGTAGCCGGTGGCAAGAATAGATGCAGCTTAGCAGTAGAGAGGTGCAACCCTCCCTGGTCTTGACCCACTTACAAAAATGTGTGCATTCAGCAGGTTTTTCTTTTAGGCTTTTCAGAAGGTAACGGAACGTAGACCAAATGCGTCCACATTTTTATAGGATTCTAGCACATTTTCATAACAATAGCGAATATTACCGTTTTCATTGAGGTTTCTCACAAATTAACGATGCTTTATGTTGTCCTTTATATGCCGATTATCATTAAAATCTTAAATTGTACCATACCATAAATTGTACCTTTAGACAACATATGTAACGCTACCAGCGCACTTTTGTTAAGATAATTAGTTTACCATTCGCGGTCGCTATACCGAGGTCGCAGTAATAGTTTACCGCTGTTCAGATCACGTCGAAGAATGGACACATCCCAGTGACCTGCGACCTGTGCTAACGCTCTTGGGAAATGTATTTGTGTAGTTTTCAACATTTTCACCTTTTAATTTTAAACCAATGCTGCCATCTACTGACAACAGAAAGTGTTGTCTAATCGTCACCTTGAGAGTCACTTCCGTATACAGCGTCGCCTGAAACCAATTCTAGAGATTCCCACTTTTTACTGGGAATGGGGCGTGGCCGTATTTGGTCCCAGACAATAAGAGTGGCTGCGATTGGTCACTGTGACGTTAATATTATATATATATATATATATATATATATATATATATATATATATATATATATATATATATATATATATATATATATATATATATATATATATATATATATATATATATATATATATAATATAAACTAAATAAGACTCGTGCACATCTTGTTGGACCCCGACTGGAGGTGCAGGTCAGCGCAAGAGAGATGTATAAAGCTAAAAGAAGAAAACCTTCAAAAGAGGGGACCGCACACTCCTCAGGACTGATTTAGCTTTTTATTTGTTTGGTCCTGAGGAAGCGGAAGCTAAACGCGTTGTGCACCAAACAAATAAAAAACAAAATCAGTCCTGAGGAGCGTGCGGTCCCTTCTTTTGAAGGTTTTCTTCTTGTAGCTTTATATATATACCGGTATATAAAAGAAAAGAGGCTATAGATCAAAAGAAGACCCCGTTGTAATAATAACATTAAAAAGTCCCAAGTCAGGAGTTTAATTTGCCGGTCTGAAACCTTGTGAGTCGTAGCTTCGGCTGAGCGGGTTTGTCGGCGCCGAAATACACAACACAACAACACAACAACAACACAACAAACACATGTTGATTGTTCCCTCTCGCTCCCCCTGTACACTGCAGCGTCATGCATAATGTAGCAGTACAGCATGTAACTAACTCGGTGTTCCATCATCGCTGTGAGAATCTCTCCCACATAGCCATCTGGCCTTGTTCAGGTCCAGCCCTTTCATGGACACAGGCGCTCTCGCATTTGACAGCGGAGTTGAGATTCTGACGGAGTGGAGATGGCATAACACATTCGGTCTTTGCAAAAAACCCACTAGCCCTGCAGCGCTACATTCAAATGTAATAAGGTGATTGATTTATGACCCCGGTATATTGCTGGCATATACTGTATATATATAATTATATATATATATATTCTAGCTGGATGACGAGCCTTGGAGGCCTGTCAGCAGCGG
>NW_028168995.1:30000-36599 GCF_963971535.1 Notolepis coatsorum | reverse complement strand
CCGTCTCCCCGCAAGGCATGCATGATCATCGCGCATTATTACAGCAGTGTGAGAGGACCCGGGCGGAATTACAAATGAATAACCCGAATTTATCTTTTATTACGGGGGGCCTACACGATTGTAAAAAAAAAAAAAAAAAAAAAAGAAAAAAAGTGCACTGCTGAAAGTACTAGAAAAGGGACATTCCGGCCTATTCATCTTGTGTGTTGCTCGGTGAAAAACAGGGTATTGTTTTAGACCATGGCTTTAAACAATAACTTGCACTGGTCTTTATATTAGCCTTATTAATGGATAGAAAGAAACACATTCCAATGGGTATTTTATTCAACACAACCAATACAGGCAGTGGAAACAGCTTAATATCTCACAACAAGTGACTATAAACGAAGTATATACAGGGAGTAAAGTTTTCATTTGGAGTTGCAAGCGATTCAGCACCGCGGACAGCGCACCGGCGCTGAGCCTCTCACTGACTGTATTCCGTATCGGCGCCTCTGCGCTGTCCATGGTGCTGAATCGCTTGCAAGTCGAGAGGACAGACAAAACAAGTCAAACTCACTCATAGCTTATAATAATAACGCGCGAAACAATTGAGAAATGGCCAAAGTGTTTGCAAAAAAAAAAAAAAAAAACCCGATGTAGTATAAAGAAGTACAGTTACTCACCATCTGTGCAGAGGTGTGCGCGCGCGGCGAGGCTGTGAAACAGCTGTAAGGACGGAGGAGAGGTCCGCAGGTGGGGCTGGAGTTTAAAAGCTGTGCTCAGTGCGAACGCTTCCTATAGGCTGCTGTCGCGCCGCCGCCGCTCCGTGGGAACGAAGAGGGGCCACCGCGTCAGCGCCGGGGAAGGTGCCCTTCGCCTGACATTTTCTTGATAATAGGAGTTTGATAAATCATTGGCCTTGGATTCTTTGGATTTTTAAAGGGACACCAGGCGAAGACGAGGGAGGGCGCGTGCCGTGCGTTGTTGTGTCTCTTCTCACGCACGCACAACAAGCCGCCTGTGGTGCGTGCGTGCGTGCGTGTGCGGCGCCGACTGACTCTTTCTCTCTCACACACGCGCGCACGCACACACACACGCACACGTCACACACACACAGCTGATTAATACACGTGTCTCCTGGGATGTGTTGTATTGGCTACACGAGCGCACAACTCGTTTAGAGGATTTGCAGGTATATCTCTGGAGGGTGCAGTAGGTGGGATTTCAGATCAGAGATATATAGCCTACTAAAGGAGATAGAGCCTGTCGTGTGTCTTAATACGTTCCATTATTATTATTATTAATAATAATGACACTAATAATAATAATGATGATGATAATAATAGCGATTTTGTTCCACTTTATTTAGCTGAATACAGTGGATGTTCCACATGAAGCCAACATGTACAGCACAATTTAAAAGTCAATCAAACCTTATTAATAGTTGTGGTTTTGCTTTGTGTATATAGTTAGTGTAGATATAAGACAATAGGGCAATGCAATCATAATGTTTAATATATATATATAATTGTGTATTAGGCTATAGCCTGCAGCGAGGATCATCCACTGCTCAACTTTAAAAGGTTTTAAGTAAGTCATGGCGGAAAGCTGACGATTGTTCAATATACTATTCACTAAAAATAGCCCAAGCTATATATAGCTTTTACACTTGAAGGCATTTACGCACACAAGCATAATATACGTTCCCCTGTGCGTCACTATAGGAGTCTGGGGGCATTGGCCAGGTTCTGGAGGGGGGGGGGGGGTCTTCATGAAGCTATACTCATTTAGTTAAAGACTTGTGTAGCAGTGGCTCTTTTCTGGAAACACGTGGAGACCCGGGGACTGGGATAACACTTCACTTCCTGATACTGACAACTTTGGAACGCAAAAGAGCCCGTTCAAAAATACTGCATTGCGCATCAGTCTTCCTTCTATAACTATAATAACTGACATGTGTCTTACATCCACGTGTGTAATTTATCCAGAACATACAGTATGGACACGTGTGGTTTCATTCTACTAACTAACCAAGAATATCGGTTCACTTAGCATTATGTTACTGTCACCACAAGCAGTTCTATATTGTACTTTTTGGGCACTTGGCATGCAGGACGCGCTCGCACCGCGCGTAAATCTACGTCCGTTCCAGATAAGGGTTAAATTAGCTGCTGGCCGCTTTGGATTTAATTACTTTGTCAACAGAGAATAATTGTAATTGATTTCTGCTCCTCTCGCCTTGTCCGTTTCAACACGTCCCATCTCTCTCTCTCTCTCTGTCTCTCTCTCGCTCTCTTTGTCCAGTCTCTCTCTCTCCCTCTCTCTCTTCTCCTCTCTCTCTCTCTCTCTCTCTCTCTCTCTCTCTCTCTCTCTCTCTCTCTCTCTCTCTCGCTACTCTGAAAGGAGGGTACTGGGGAGAGCGCATTCTTCAGCTGCTCGTCGTGACCATTATGAGAACAAATAAAATGCTGATTGTTAATAAGGGGACTATAGGCCTATATATGTACCTTAGTTACCAGCCATTTCGTATTTGATTTCCTTTATAAACACCTCAAATGCCAACCAAGGCGCATTTGCCGATAGAGGCCATTTATTATTTTGGTCTGCCAGTCCTTCCCTCTCTGTGTTCAATGTATTTGAATAATTCTATTTGCAGTATATAGGCCCAACATGGGTAATGTAAATAATCTAAAATACTGCATTTGACAAGTGTGGTCGAGCCCCTCTCGGTTCTGTCTCGGGAGTCTCGGGACCCTCCTTGACCCAAGATAATAAGCCTGGTGATCGCATGGTCGTTAATTACACGAGCAGCCCATATAATTAATTGATCACTCCCACTGTCGTGATAAGATTCTGTCGCAGCTGAGGCGGTTGGAAAGCAGTGATTCAGCAGAGGTCAGCCAGGGGCCCTGCTCTCTCGTGATAATCATCCCCGACTGACGGGCCTATAGTGCAGCAGTCCTTAAACAAGACGGCTCCTATAGCGTATAGGAGGTATATTATATACAATAAAAAGTATATTATTATTATTAGCACCCAGTCTTACATTTGTACTTTTGTTGTTTATTGTCTTTGTATATATATTTTTTTTTATATACACCGTGGAAATGAGGGAAACGTAATTTAAACTTTCTGTATGTCTTGCACAATAGAAAATGTACAATAAAGGTGACGTTGACTTTGAATAGGCCCACACGCAGCTAGCTAATACATTTGTTCCGCAACTTTTCTCCCCAGCAGAAAAACGCACGGGAGTCTATTACACAGGCATTCAAAAAACACAGCTAAGTAAACGACTTCAAAACGCATTAAAAAAAAAAAACACTATTGGGATGCTTATTAATTTTTTTTACTCGTTTCTCCCCCATGTAAGCTCATTAAATCTCGCCGATCACGTGTGATGCATACCTGTCAACCATCCCGTTTTTTCCAGAATTGTCCCGTATTTCAACCTTCCTTCCCAACGTCAAAATGGCTGCAATTCCCCTCCGTGACGACAGGTGGCAGCAGTGTAGATTAGAACGTTAGCACAGGAAGTCAGACCGGAAGAACCCAAGAAGAAGAACAACATCGACCGGATAAAGGAGGGGTTTAGCGTGAAATGTATTACATTTTACAACTACCTACCTACTAAAGGCAGACAAGCGATACCAGCAAAGTGGGATTGTTCCTCTCTCGCCTTTCTCAGTGTATAATGAATGGTGCTCTCCCTCAACATGCGAGTAGGGTGAGACAACACCATTCTTTAGTCCAAATAATACCCTACTTTATACTATATTATTGTCATTCGTTTAATGTAAAGTCAGTCTTACATTGGCACTGCTTTAACGTTGCATTGACCCATAATCCATTGCTGTATTAGACGTGCTAGTATAACTTTTGTAATATGAATGAAGAGCAAATGTAAAGTTAATCAATACACAATGAAACAATATCTTTATCTATATCACATGTCAAAACTACTTTAATAAAAGAAGATTTCCGTTTTTCATTTCTACTCATTCATCCAAAACAAGACAGCAATTCTACTACTGCATGCACCAGGAGAATTGAGCTCATAGCACAGATTTGGAGTTGATAGAATGGACATTGCTGTTCTTAGGAAATGTTGCACATAGTGGACATAATGGAAATTAACATTTCTAACATTAACATTTAGTGTATGTTTAAAGTTGATACATTGAGGCATGGTAGAATTTCACTTTATATTACAGCAGTATCCGTTTTTAACATTACAATTAGTGTCTGACACTATAGACACATGTTAAAAGTCAAAGTCAACTTTGTCATTTTCCAATTTGTGCAAGACATACAGAAAAATTCAATTACGTGCCCCCCTTCCCACGGTGTATATAGAAGGAGACAATAAACACAAAAGTAACATATAGGACACAATATACAACACACAGGACTATGTACAATATAAACAGTGCCTACAATTAAATTAATTAATGAATTAAATAAGAGGTAAGAGAACTTAGTGTAAATATTCTTTAATTTGTGTCAATGTTATAAAAATCCTATTGTATTCAACAAATTAATTATGATACACCACAATGTGCCCTTTCTATCTATTCTAAATCTATGGCCTCCCGATTCCACGGCTGCGCAGTGCAGACAATATATAATTATATAATATACATACGAGGGGGAGGAGACTACATTGGGAGGGGGCGAGGCGAAACATCCCATTTGTTCAAATCCCAATGTTGACAGCTATGGTGATGTTGTACAGTAACTAACCACAGCGCTTTTGACCACGCAGCTTTTTTCTTCAACCACTAAACCAAAGATTTCCCGCCTCTTTTCACCATTTCAAACAGAATCACGCTTTTTTCTTTAGACAATTTTGTTTAAGTCTAACTATAGAATAGTACTTGATTTGTATTATTTGAACCAGGAGTGGTTGTTCTCTCAAATAACTAAAAAAGTAGATAGGAAAATGATATCAGTTTGAAAATAGTTTAGGCAAAAAGAACACACCACCTATGAGAAATAACTATATTTTCTTAGTGATTCATTGCAGAGGAAGAATACGCCTTTAGCTATAAGCAGAGCTGCTCAATGAAGTAAAGAGCAGGCTTTAGTCAGCCTTTTTAAAGGACCACACCAGTCTTGACATGTGGGTTCCCAGTCATCCTCTCAGAAATCACTGTACCGTTCCTTTTTCATGTCATTACTGAAACAGTATTAAGTAAATTTTCTGCCGATTCACCACTGCCACTGGCTTCAAGGTACATCTGAAAATGTGCAGAGCAATTTCTCAGCAGAAACACACAAAAACTTTTCAGGGAAATAAACGCACCGCAGATAATAGCGTGGGCGTTTTAATCAGATGCGGTGACTTTCAAGGGTTTACGTGGCGATTAACCGTTTCACCAACACACTACAGAAGGTTAAAAAGGGTTAAAGGTTGTGAAGAAAGAAAGGCGTAGGTTTTTGTATATCGCAAGAAGAACGACTCACATGTCAAGAAGACTGGTATGGTCCTTTAACCCTTTCACCACAGGTTAACCCTTTCACTACCACTACAGATGTGGTAGTGAAAGGGTCAACCTTCTGCAGTGTGGCAGTGAAAGGGTTAACCTTCTGCAGTGTGGCAGTGAAAGGGTTAACCTTCTGTGTCGCCGCAGTGAAAGGGGTAACCCTTTGGTAGTGGGGCAGTGAAAGGGTTAAAGCTCAAATTCATTCAGCATTGTTCCACTGAACTCATGGCAGACGGATGATGGTGCGCAGCATACAGAGAGTTCAAGAACCTAAAAATAGACCAGGATGGAGGACAGCGTGTGGAGAGTGAGAAGGCGTTGTTGCCAAAAACCAGCCTGGTACACAGACCTACACTATCCACGTGTGGAGCGGAAAGCAAAACAAGACACACACCTTAGATGTAAACAGGTCTTTATTACAAGAGGCACAGAGTATCTTATAAGACAGACACATCAAAGCCCTTCAACTTAGGCTTCCTACATCATTTTCTCTATAGATCAAATTCCATTACTTTCCACGACAAAGCACAATCTCCATTACCTGTACTTGTGAATACTTTTTTTTTTTAATCCACTTTTTCTCCTCTTTTTCAATTTTCCCCCATCCCAATTTCGCTGTGCCAATTCTCCCCTCCCCCGTCTTGAACGTTGCTCGCATATGCCCCCCACTGGCCGGTTGTAGGGAGGATGGAAGCCTTGCATCGCGTGTCCCCTCCGGTACACAAGGAGGCAGCCTGTCGCATCTTTTCACCTGCCAGCGCGGACTCTCATTGGCGAGGTGTAACGTGTGGGAGGCTCACACTACCCCCGCCATTTCCTGTCTCTGCTGTGCAGGCGTCCCCCAACCGACCTGTAGGAGTCGCTGTCCACAACGTCCAGATGACCACCCATCGACTTCCACCATCTAACTCTGCCAATTGAGTTAGTATGACGGCCGGCCCAAGCCGGAGGCAACGCCGACAGCCGGATTCGAACCCGGTGTCTATTTTTTTTCTTTTTTGCGTTCATCGCTTTTTGCTACTGGGCAGTCCAGTAGAGAGAGAGAGGAGGAGGAACGGGAGACAGAGTGGGGGGAAGATATTCGGCAAATAACGACGGGTCTGGGAACCGAACCCGGTGTCTCTTGCGTTG
>NW_028168995.1:0-25000 GCF_963971535.1 Notolepis coatsorum | reverse complement strand
CATTGGATTTAACGTTATTAGCTATTAGCCCTGCATCTCGCCTCCCAGGAAATCAGGAAATATACTAGACCCAAATCCGGTATAACGCTTATATTCACGGCGCTATAAAATGAGAACCTATTGATGATTTTTTTTCTTTAAGCCATTTTGAAGGGACGGTTCATGGACTCAATTGACAATGAGAATGGACAGATAGCAATACTATAAAGTATATATTTAACACTTTAATCGCCGGAAACGCCGAAACTCGTCATTGCCCGCCATGTTCATTCTGCCGAAGACGCCGTAACACGTCTTTGATATCAATATTTCAAAAATCTGTGATCGAAATCATATTTCTCCTCCGGGGACCTGAGATATACTGCTGAGCTCCACTCAACTCTCTAACGGTTCAAGAGCGCCATCTGGTGGCCGATCGGCAGATCGCCCAACAGGAAGTCATGTGGATGAAGTGGTGCTCACCCATATTTCGTCCGGGCACTCGCTATCATTAGCAGGACTCCATCTTGACACAGTGAACACCGATCGGTGCAAATAACTCGACAAACAACATGATTTGGACGTATATACTATGTGTAATACTATATACTATTATACAACCTGGAGATGGATCGGGTATTTAAACATCCCATAATAGGAATATCTCTGCTCCACGCTCATCGCCCAACGGCGCGAGGAAGATACGGTAAGATCCAGCGTTATTTTCCAACGTGTTCTTTACTAACTGCTCTGATGGATCATATCACCCACACTAGATGAATGATATAACGTTGCCCACGGAATTATAAACGACCCCCCGCCCATCCGGTCAACATCAGATGATACGTAGTAACTTCTAGAACCACGTCCAGTTGACATTTTTTATCTTGCGCCGATTGCTATCAAACTGTATTTCATCATCAATATAATGCATTTGGGGCTATAAATCACGTTCTGGAGAAAGCTGCAGAAAAAGATAAAAACATACTTATACTTTAGACCATATTTTAGTATGAATATGTGAATGAAAAAGTATAACGTTGCTACACCCTGAACAATAGATATAGGACATTGAATGGGCCATAATAATGTCAATTTAGCAATACAATTTAAAAAGTTATAGCCCTGCAAAGAAGGGGAACTTCTCCATAGACAAATAGAGATGGCGAGGGATGGTAAATTATGAATTTAACCCATGGCGATCAAAGTGTTAACAGCCCCACGTTTGTTTACATTCCCCGGTCCTCTTGAGATTAATTAGACTCATCCCAATGGCCCCGAATGTGTTAATAATAATAATAATAATAATAATAATAATAATAATAATAATAATAATAATAATAATAATAATAATTCAACAATTAAAAATAAAATAAAATAATAATAAATATAAATAGCCTGTATTCTATAGGCATGTTGTGTAGGCCCTAACCAAAAATCACAACAACCCCCCCCCCCCCCCATGCCTGGCCTGACCCGTGAAGAGAGAGAGAGAGGGGGGAGACCGGGAGAGATAGGGAGAGAGAGAGGGATCGCGCTGCAGTCTGTTGTCCGCACGCTCTGAAGTCGGACTCGGTGTGCCAGGCCACGCGCGCGATCTCGCACGGAACCCGCGTGGGACTTCGTGCGCGTCTGGTCTGCCCGGGCCGTGTCAAGTGCTCCTTTTTCGTTTTCATCATATTTAGTCATATTTTTCGTTTAGTCAGTTTTAGTCAACTAAATGTCTGAGCATTTTAGTCTTAGTCAGTTTTTGTCTCAATTTTGTCTTTTTTAGTTTTAGTCTAGATTTAGTCAACGAAAACGGATGACATTTTTGTCTATTTTTAGTTCATTTATAAATTATAAAACTTTTTTTTCTTTTCTTTTTTACAGCTACTGTTTTATATATACTGTTTTTTAGTAATAACTAGAAAGTAATGGTATTTATTCAACAACAGGTGATTGTATAGATTAGTATTAGTATCATTAAATGACAACTATGCTCAACTATGCTTCACCCACGGAAAGGTTGTTGGCACATTGGTTCCACACAGACATTATACGTTGATGCACTTGCTTCCAGAAGGCTCCGTTTAGGTTGGCTAGTAGCAGAGGCTCTGTTGTGATTTTTAATGCACAATAAATATTCAACATTCTCTTTTGAGACTCCGCCTCAGACTCTTATCATTTGGCACTAAAAGCTAAACATCGTCACCGGTATGGCTGTCCGCAACATGTCATTAATTGTGTGCGAGAGGTCGATCAGTTAGCCATATTAGCATGAGCTAGGTTAGCCACTAGTTAATGCGAGCTAGATGGAAATACTGGTTACTGGTGAAAAAGTGATTTACCTTGGAATACTCCTTTGCCAACTTGCTGTACTTTGCTTGCAGGTCTGCAGCTGGATTATGAATAGTCCCAACTTTAGCCAAGGTAACGTTAAGCTAAAACTAGCTTTTCAAATAGCTCTTCAGCTAATGCTAATAACAGAGCTCCCTGTCACACTGCTCTACTCGGGGGAATGGCATTAAGAAAAGTTATAATTATTTTGTCTCGTCTTGTTTTAGTCAACAATATCAACATACATGAAGAGAAATTTCGTCCTGGTTTTTGTAAATTACATTTTTGTGTCCTCAGTTGTATATTTAATAAACTATTTAGTCTCGTTAGCGTCACAAAGAGAACATCTTTCGTCATAATTTTAGTTGACAAAATTAACACTGCTACCCCCTCTCTATGTCACTCCCTCCCTCCCCCCTCTCTCTCTGCCCCCCCTCTCCCTCTGTCTGGCTGTGTGTCTGTCTGTCTGTCTGTCTGTCTGTCTGTCTGTCTGTCTGTCTGTCTCCCTCCCTCCCTCCCTCCCTCCCTCTCTGTTCAGGCGTGCTTGCCAGCAGTATGACGCGAGACAATGCTTTCTGTCTCCACGTATGTAATGTTTGAATCCCATGCCTGTGTGATTTAATCTATGGATTCACATAAATAATTTCAAATGTGTGTGTGTGTGTGTGTGTGTGTGTGTGTGTGTGTGTGTGTGTGTGTGTGTGTGTGTGTGTGTGTGTGTGTGTATGTGTGTGTGTGTGTGGGAGGGGGTGCTTTGCATCTGAATGTAGGTATAGAATAATTCAACTGTAACCGCTCTAAAAAGGAACCCACGCCTCAGACTCGTCAGACACAAAGCGTGTTACTTGTCGCGCGGGGAGATCACCGGAATCTACCCACCCTCCGCTGGCTGCACGTTTAACCCTTTCACTACCACACTACCAAATGTTTAACCCTTTCACTGTGACAATACAGAAGGTTAACCCTTTCACTACCACACTACAGACGGTTAACCGTCTGTAGAGAGAGAGAGAGATAGACAGAGAGTGAGATAGAGAGAGACAGATATAGAGTGAGAGAGACAGATAGAGTGAAAGAGAGACAGAGTGAGATAGAGAGAGATAGAGTGAGAGAGAGACAGAGACAGAGATAGAGAGAGACAGAGAGAGAGAGAGTGAGAGAGAGACAGAGAGAGAGACAGAGATAGTGAGAGTGATATATAGTGAGAGACAGAGAGTGAGAGAGAGACAGAGATAGTGAGATAGAGAGAGTGATATAGAGTGAGAGACAGAGAGTGAGAGAGAGACAGAGAGACAGAGATAGTGAGATAGAGAGAGTGATATAGAGTGAGAGAGAGAGTGAGAGACAGAGAGACAGAGATAGTGAGATAGAGAGAGTGATATAGAGTGAGAGACAGAGAGTGAGAGAGAGACAGAGAGACAGAGATAGTGAGATAGAGAGAGTGATATAGAGTGAGAGACAGAGAGTGAGAGAGAGACAGAGAGACAGAGATAGTGAGATAGAGAGAGTGATATAGAGTGAGAGAGAGAGAGAGTGAGAGAGAGACAGAGTGAGAGAGAGACAGAGAGACAGAGATAGTGAGATAGAGAAAGTGATATAGAGTGAGAGACAGAGAGTGAGAGAGAGACAGAGATAGTGAGATAGAGAGTGATATAGAGTGAGAGAGAGAGAGAGTGAGAGAGAGACAGAGTGAGAGAGAGACAGAGAGAAAGCTGCGGGAACAGGAATATTTAGCAGATAAATCCACGAGCCTCGGCCACAGGGGATTTTAATTACAGCCAGCCATGCAGGGAGAGCGCTCGTCAGGCAGGAAACAACAGAGATGGCTCACGGTCCGAGGCTGCAGCAGAGCCCGGCTGTCCCCCTACTCAGTCACAAACGTAATGGGCTGAGTCAGGCACGGGGTACCGAGCACGGCCACGGGCCACCCATCCAAGACAGGAGAAAAAGGTCACTATGAGAAGGTCCAGCTCCCTCCGTCCGTCCGTCTGTAAAGCCCTTCGCTGTCCACAGGTCTGCGGAGACGAGGATGGATGAGGTGGGAGGGCGTGTGAACAGCTCCACCTATGGCTCAGCTATCGATTGAGCTTCCAATTAATAACCCTTTGCCAAGAAATAACGGCAGGGTTGGGGTCCACAAATCCAGCTGTGGTCTGTGGACGCTGCCTCCTCCGACACGAGGGCCGCGACTAACGACTATTGTTATAATGTTTTGATAATTCTGGAGTGTAAAAGAGAAAGAAGCATTTTGTATAAAAGTATTACTGTACTTCTGTATGACAACTAACAAAGAAACTTGAAACTTAATTCATGGAATAAAAAGAGGAAAAAAAAGATGCAGAAGCGCTATTGCTCGTCTTGTACAACGCTCTTTCAAACATCATGCAAATTGACGGCTATAATATATATATTGATTTATTATCATGTTTTCCTTTCAGTTTGAAAGGAGCCGAATGGTTTAAATAATAATAATAATAAAGACAAACATAAAACACACGTTAACAGGCTTTGCCATTACATCAAATGACATCAACAAGGTGCATCCTGCTGTCTGTAGGCGCTGCTTCCTCTGAAACGGCCTCAACGCTACGCTGGAAGAGGCGGTCTGTAGATGGAATGTAGATAAGTGGTGCATTATACCTTTAATATGAGGTAGAATTAAGGACTGAATGGTTATAATGGTCACATGTCTTCTTCTGTCTCTTTCTATCTCTTTGCTACATATATTAAACACCAAAGGACCACAATGGAACGGCTTTCTTGTGTCAAACCTCGATGGTTTTAAATTCTTTTTCATGTGTTTGTATTTAGTCTCCTTTGGAGCTGATGACTGTATATACATTTTTAACCCTTTCACTACCACACTACAGAAGGTTAACCATTCACTACCACACTACATAAGGTTAACCGTCTGTAGTGTGGTAGTGAAAGGTTAACCGTCTGTAGTGTGGTAGTGAAAGGTTAACCTTCTGTAGTGTGGTAGTGAAAGGTTAACCTTCTGTAGTGTGGTAGTGAAAGGTTAACCTTCTGTAGTGTGGTAGTGAAAGGTTAACCTTCTGTAGTGTGGTAGTGAAAGGTTAACCTTCTGTAGTCTGGTAGTGAAAGGTTAACCGTCTGTAGTGTGGTAGTGAAAGGTTAACCTTCTGTAGTGTGGCAGTGAAAGGTTAACATTCTGTAGTGTGGTAGTGAAAGGTTAACCTTCTGTAGTGTGGTAGTGAAAGGTTAACCTTCTGTAGTGTGGTAGTGAAAGGTTAACCTTCTGTAGTGTGGTAGTGAAAGGTTAACCTTCTGTAGTGTGGTAGTGAAAGGTTAACCTTCTGTAGTGTGGTAGTGAAAGGTTAACCTTCTGTAGTGTGGTAGTGAAAGGTTAACCTTCTGTAGTGTGGTAGTGAAAGGTTAACCTTCTGTAGTGTGGTAGTGAAAGGTTAACCTTCTGTAGTGTGGTAGTGAAAGGTTAACCTTCTGTAGTGTGGTAGTGAAAGGGTTAACCTTCTGTAGTGTGGTAGTGAAAGGTTAACCTTCTGTAGTGTGGTAGTGAAAGGTTAACCTTCTGTAGTGTGGTAGTGAAAGGTTAACCTTCTGTAGTGTGGTAGTGAAAGGTTAACCTTCTGGGTACACAGGGTTCCCACAGACATTGCAAAATGAAATTCAAGGACTTTCAAGGACTTTCCCAAGCACTATTTTAGGATACAATTCACTTTTAAATGCTGTTTTTTATAGAAAGAAAATCTGAAGGCGGCTGGGTGGCGTAGCGGAGATTGTGCTCGTCACCAATGCAAGAGACTCCGCTATCGAATCCCAGTCTCAGCATTGCCTTCGGCTTGGACCGGCCGTCGTACTGGCTCATTTGGCAGAGTCAGCGGGTGGAAGTCGATGGGTGGGGATTGGACGTTGTGGACAGCGACCCCTACAGGTCGGTTGGGAGACGCCTGCACAGCAGAGACAGGAAGTGGCGAGGGTAGTGTGTAGGGCTGCAACTAATGACTAATTTGGTAGTCGACTAATCTGCCGATTATTTTTTCGATTAGTCGACTAATCGAAAACCAATGTAAACAACAACAACAACAACAACAACAAAAAAAAAAAAAAGGAGATTTTTTTTTTTTTTTAATTACCTATCTTTGTGAAAGTGGCTTCTCAGCTCTGGTCCAGCTGAAGACAGAGCAGAGGAACAGATTGGACATTGAGCATGACCTCAGAGTTGCTTGTCTACCATCACCCCAGACTTTGAGACTCTTGTCAGGACCAAACAACAACATCATAACATGATGATCCCATAGCAAATTAAAATAATGACTCATGAAACATTTGAATTTGGATCTTTAAGCCACTTTAAATAAAAATGTATTTGAAGAACAATACAGCAATCACTCATAACAAGATAAATAAATTAAATAATACAAATTAAAGTGGAAGTGTACTTTAAATAACTTTTGTTTGCTGTGTGTGAGAGGAGTCCGTGTGTGTGTGTATGTGTGTGTGTCTTACTCTGATCGCTGTGTGAGTGAGAGGAGTGTGTGTACTGTGTAATTTGTGTGTGTCTTACTCTGATCGCTGTGTGAGTGAGAGGTGTGTACTGTGTAATTTGTGTATGTGTGTGTGTCTTACTCTGATCGCTGTGTGTGAGTGAGAGGAGTGTGAATGTGTGTGTGTCTTACTCTGATCGCTGTGTGTGAGAGAGAGGAGTGTGAATGTGTGTGTGTCTTACTCTGATCGCTGTGTGTGAGTGAGAGGAGTGTGTATGTGTGTGTGTCTTACTCTGATCGCTGTGTGTGAGTGAGAGGAGTGTGTATGTGTGTGTCTTACTCTGATCGCTGTGTGTGAGTGAGAGGAGTGCGTGTGTAATGTATTGTGTGTCTAGTCTGATCATCATCTCCTGCAGGGGAACAATGTTTTCAATGTCCAAAATTTGCTATGGGATCATCATGTTATGATGTTGTCTGGAACCCTGAGAAGCCACTCTCACAAAGATAGGTAGTGCAAAAAGAAAAAAAAAAAAAATATTAAATAATTTTTTTTCTTTTTTTTTAATGACTAATCGACGCAACAATTTCTCGTCGACGATTTTTTATAATCGACGTCGTCGATTATGTCGACTAATCGTTGCAGCCCTAGTAGTGTGAGCCTCCCATGTGTTACACCTCGCCTATGAGAGTACGCGCTGGCAGGCGAAAAGATGTGACAGGCTGCCTCCTCGTGTGCCGGAGGGAACACGTGATGCAAGGCTTCTATCCTCTCTACAACCGACCAGTGGGGGGCATAGTCGAGAAACGTTCAAGACAGGGGAAGGGAGAATTGGATACACGAGATTGGGATGGGAGAAAAATAGAAAATAAGGAGAAAAGGTGGAAAAAAATAAAATAAAATAAAATCGGATCCAATATTTATGGATTAAAACCAATTTCCGACAATTAGTTATATAAAAAGGTATTTCTTGATTCAGAACAATTTTATCATGGATGAACAAAACGTTCAATGCGAATGGTTGATTTGAATTTCAAGGACTTTTTAAGCACCTTGTTAAAAAATTAGCTGTTTTCAAGGAATTCCAGGCCTTGACTTCCCCCCCCTCCAAAAATCAAGCACTTTAAGCACTTCAAGGACCTTGTACGAACCCTGTGTACAGTACAGACACGACGGCACCGAGCTCAAACCGTGTCTGTAGTGTTGTTTCCGGAGACAGACGGGCACTTAGGGGAGGCAGGGGTGGGACGCATTTAAGCTTTAAGTCAACGCTTTCAGGCAAAAGGCTGAAAAAGGCCAAAAGAGTAATTGCTTGACCTCCGACAGTCCTCTGATAAAAACACAACCGCTACGAGAAAAATTTGAGATTAGGATCAACGACTTTTACCCTAATAAAATAAAGATTTTGCGGAGAGCCGCACAACTAATTCCTATCGTCTTCACAGGAGAATCAAACTGTTATTACTACAAAAAAATATAGAAATCACACGCGCCTATGCAAGGGGGGGGGGGGGCATACAGTAGCAAAAATACGACTACAACACCACCACAGCTGTGATCAGTCCAGATTGGCTTTCTACTCCCTATGGAAGAAGCTAAGTAAACTGGCCAATCGGGGACGGGGGAGAGAGAAAGCGTTAACCGTGTGTGGAAATGAGCGGGGGGGGGGGGGAACGGGGGGCTGGTCTTTCACGGAGACGTCGTACATCAAACACGCCAGTGACATTAACCACACGCAGTCCCGCAGAAACACCTCATCTCAGCCCATTAGGGCCGCTAAATGCCTTCCTCCGTGAAATTACACGGGGCGATACATCGCTCATATCTTTTTAAGTAATTGAAAAATGTTCCCAATGATCAGCGACGCCGTAGGGTGTCCAGAGTGGTGGACACGTTTGTAGGTTTGGTAAAGGACGGAGTCCCCTGTATGTTCTTTTAAAAAGCGGCATGAACGAACCACCGCCACGGTAACAAAAAAAATAGGAGCTGGGGGAAATGTCCCCCGCATCCATCCATCCATCCATCCGCCTCCCTGTGGGGGCGTATTTCAATCTCTTCTCTTACTCATCCTCCCCTCTCTCTCCTGATCTACCGGCCCCTCGATATGCCCATTTTTCCTCATTCCGTACATCCTGCCTCTCATTCCTCTCTCTCTCTCTCTTAAGGTTTAAGAAGGCAGGGTCAATGGTCTGTATATTCTCAGCACCTGTCTATTCACACAAAGCTAGCCCATGTGTTGAGTTACAGCCTGAAACGCAGTTAGCCTCAGTCAGGGCTCTACGTAGCCGTTACCCATCGATGACACCTCACCTAGCCGCTACCCATCGATGACACCTCACCTAGCCGCTACCCATCGATGACACCTCACCTAGCCGCTACCCATCGATGACACCTCACCTAGCCGTTACCCATCGATGACACCTCACCTAGCTGTTTCCCATCGATGACACCTCACCTAGCCGCTACCCATCGATGACACCTCACCTAGCCGCTACCCATCGATGACACCTCACCTAGCCGTTACCCATCGATGACACCTCACCTAGCCGCTACCCATCGATGACACCTCACCTAGCTGTTACCCATCGATGACACCTCACCTAGCCGCTACCCATCGATGACACCTCACCTAGCCGCTACCCATCGATGACACCTCACCTAGCTGTTACCCATCGATGACACCTCACCTAGCCGCTACCCATCGATGACACCTCACCTAGCCGCTACCCATCGATGACACCTCACCTAGCTGTTACCCATCGATGACACCTCACCTAGCTGTTACCCATCGATGACACCTCACCTAGCCGCTACCCATCGATGACACCTCACCTAGCTGTTACCCATCGATGACACCTCACCTAGCCGCTACCCATCGATGACACCTCACCTAGCCGCTACCCATCGATGACAGCTCACCTAGCCGCTACCCATCGATGACACCTCACCTAGCCGCTACCCATCGATGACACCTCACCTAGCCGTTACCCATCGATGACACCTCACCTAGCCGCTACCCATCGATGACACCTCACCTAGCCGCTACCCATCGATGACACCTCACCTAGCCGTTACCCATCGATGACACCTCACCTAGCCGTTACCCATCGATGACACCTCACCTAGCCGCTACCCATCGATGACACCTCACCTAGCTGTTACCCATCGATGACACCTCACCTAGCCGTTACCCATCGATGACACCTCACCTAGCCGCTACCCATCGATGACACCTCACCTAGCCGCTACCCATCGATGACACCTCACCTAGCTGTTACCCATCGATGACACCTCACCTAGCCGCTACCCATCGATGACACCTCACCTAGCTGTTACCCATCGATGACACCTCACCTAGCCGTTACCCATCGATGACACCTCACCTAGCCGTTACCCATCGATGACACCTCACCTAGCCGCTACCCATCGATGACACCTCACCTAGCCGCTACCCATCGATGACACCTCACCTAGCCTCAGTCAGGGCTCTACGTAGCTATTCCCCTCTGTGACACCTCAAGGACCTTCAGAGATCAGAGCATACGCAGTGTGTGTGTGTGTGTGGGGGGAGGAGAGAGAGAGGGAGAGAAAGAGAGAAAGAAAGAGAGAAAGAAAGAGAGAGGCAGGATTGGCAGAGAAACCAGCGAGGGGAGGAAGACGTGTGGCAGGAGTCAGGACGGAGGCAGGGTGATCATTTTTGGGAACGACGATTTGCTGACCAATCAAATCCCTGACAGACTTGGAACGCGCTCCCCGTTTTCAGCTGCTCCCGACCGCCGACACACGACATAATATCCAGGCCAGAGTCTCTCCCGGAGGAGCACGGCATCGTTTCACCAAAGTGTGACCTCCTTTTTCTTTTACCATTAAGTAGGTAAAACGAGTAAAAAAAAAAAGAGGATGTGAAGAACACGTTAACGAAGGACCTCCTCCTCTCCTATTCACAAAATACACAAACACGGCGGAGCGTGACAAACGACGCTGTGTTTAATTTATTAAGCTGCCGTCCGTAGGAAATATTTGCAGAGGTGTTTTGTTCCAGCCGGCTGCGTGCGTGGGGTTTGCACCTCCCATAGAATCCCCAGCTTTAAAGTTAATTACTGCACTGAAAACAAACACTTCAAAATAGGCCGCTATTGTTTTGCCACGATAAATCACCCGAGACACACAGGGGCTGACACGGGACCTTCCCCTCACTATACGCTGTATTAACCAGAAACCTACTTCCACGTCGACACACTCTGTGTGGGGGGGGGGGGGGGGTGAAGAGTGAGAACACGACCAAGACACGAGTTAGTAGCCGAGGCGTTTTAGAATCTTCAAGGTGACTTTGAGAAGTTTTCTCCCACTGCACAGAGAGCCAGGGGGGGAATGATTAGCACGGGAGTGTGTGTGTGTGTGTGTGTGTGTGTGTGTGTGTGTGTGTGTGTGTGTGAGCATGACTTTCTTTCAGTGTGTAAATGCCTGTATGTGTGTGTGTGCATTAGTGTGTGTTGTGGAGTAGCTCAGAGGAGCGTAGAAGGCAGCCAGCGCATGCTGTTAAAAACTCCAATTTCTGGTTTAATGCCCCAGGAGGGGGTTTGGGATGGTGCTGGTCTGAAGCACTTCCACATCAGCCTCGGTTATTTCCTCCCTTTACCCCATTCTCATACAATAATACGTAGGACATCGTACATCGTAAACTCACTTTCTCCGGCTCACCGCGCTTTGCCCTCCTCCCCTCTGGGAGGCGGTACAGGAATATCAGTTCTTAGGACCAGCAGGCTCAGGAACAGCTTCTTCCCTTCGGGTTTTGTCACCTTGCTGAACTCTGTATACATTATCTTCCATCTTATATAATCTATTCCACTGTATTTCTATTCTAATTTAGTGTATATATTCTACAACAATCCTGCACAATTGTACAGCCCTGTCCTATAATTATATTTGATTGTATTGTATATAATTTAGTATATATATTCCATTTTATTCTACTTTAATTGTCTGTTAATGTTGATGCACCAAATGACCAAGACTAATTCCTTGTATGTGCAGCTTACTTGGCAATAAAGACTTTTCTGATTCTGATATCTACTGCCTATACTGACTACATCTGTCTTACACTGTACTAGGGCTGACCTTCGAATTCTTTTTTGGAATTCGAAGCTTCGGGGCTGAGATTCAAATTTTAATTCGAACCGTCGAGATAAAAAAAAATAAAAGGAATTATAAAAAAAAGAATTGAATATATATATTTGTTTACGTTGTGGGACTTGTACAGCACTTTGTTCAACTTGGTCAGTGCTGTAAAGTAATTTTTTTTTATCCACTTTTTCTCATTTTCTATTTTTCTCCCATCCCAATTTCGTATTGCCAATTCTCCCCTCCGGTATCTTGACTATGTAGCCTTCTTTCCAATCTTTGGGTATCCTTTCTTCTTGCCAAATTTTCCTCATGAGGGGATGGAGTGCTTTGATGCTCGTAGTGATGTCGGTCTTGAATGCTTCACTCGGAATGGTGTCTAGTTCTTGCACTATGCAAGAACTACCGGGGGATCATGCTACTTTCGACCGCCAGCAAAGTCTTCAACCGGATAATTCTAGATAGGATGAAGACTGCCGTTGACATGCTCCTCAGAGACCATCAAGCAGGATTCCGGAAAGAAAGGTCATGCATAGACCAGATCGCCACACTGAGGATCATCATCGAACAGTCCCTGGAATGGAACAGCTCCTTATACATCAACTTCATCGATTTCGAACAGGCCTTTGACAGTCTAGATAGGAACAGTCTGTGGCACCTGATGGAGCACTATGGAATCCCACTGAAGTACATCAACATGATCAGAGGATCATATGACGGGATGACAAGTAGGGTACTGCACAGAGGGGAGCCCTCAAACCTGTTCGAGATAAAGACCGGAGTGAGACAAGGCTGCCTGCTGTCCCCCTTCTTGTTCCTGCTGGCCATTGATTGGACCATGAAGAAGACAACCGAAGGAGCCAGAAACGGCATCCAGTGGACACTGATGCACCAGCTTGAAGACCTCGATTTTGCAGATGACCTAGCTCTCTTATCACACAGTCACCAGCAAATGTAACAAAAGACCAACAAACTAAAGGAAACAGCCTCAACTCTAGGAATGAAGATCAATAGGGTAAAAACAAAGATTATGAAGATCAACACAAAGTGCCAGCAAAACATTGAACTAGAGGGAGAAGCCATCGAAGAAACTAACTCATTCACCTACCTTGGGAGCGTAGTAGATACAGCGGGTGGCACAGAAGAAAACATCAGAGTGCAAATCGGAAAAGCAAGAACGGCATAGAACCTACTTGGTCGAGTATGGAGGTCTCGCGAAATAAAAACCAACACAAAGCTGAGCATCTTTAACTCCAATGTTAAATCAGTCCTCCTGTATAGCTTGAAGACCTGGAAGACAACTGTAGGGCTGAAGCAAAAAGTACAGTCCTTCATAAATTCCTGCCTCCGCCGCATTCTAAGAGTGAGATGGCCAAATGTCATTACAAATCTGGACCTGGATCTCCGCTACGCCACCCAGCCGCCCTCAGTGCTGTAAAGTTTAAACCTTTTTAAATCTTAGACAAACGAAACACTTTGCTTTCATGAAATATTGTAAGCCGTCATTTGAGGCTTTATAAAAGCAGCACAATGAACACAAATCTGTCAGTGCCGAGTCCGACCTCATCTTAAATAACAAACATTAATTTATTAAATAAATAAATAAACGTATTTTAACACTTTCAGTGCCACCAGATGGCGCCAGAGTTAGCACTTGAATGCCACCATCCACTTTAATGTTAGCGTTAATATCGCCTAATCTATGTTTTAAATTATGGCTATGTGTCTAATCTGCCCGTCGCTTATCAAAGAATCCTTTTCCAGTCAGTGCTGTCAAGGCAGATTGGTTTTTTATCGCTTCATTTCCGTTTGAGAGCATTTTGAAAAGCACCCGTTTTGAGGTAAAAAACAGTCCATTCTGGGCCATTCTATGATAATCGTCTTTTACTGGAATATTACAGAACGTTGATATTTGTCGGCCTAGTTTTCAAATAAACGCTAGATGATCAATATTATACGTACACGCACGCCCATTCGAGCCGCGCGCTGATACTAGCCTTGTTCATTTCCTCATGGTTTTTTCAGTAAAACCGATAGAGCACATTTCACAAAACAGCTTATATCTTCATCAAAATGAGTCTGATTATCCTAACACTGATAACATAGATTCCTTACCTGACATCAGATGGTATCCAACTGGTATATTCCAATTCCTGATCACCATTTGAAAAAATCGATAAGTGTATAGATCTAACGTGCATACAGTAGATTTTCATGATCCGCGGCGCTCAGAGGATCCATAATGAACTGTGGTAACCCCGGCTGCATCAGTGGACTGGAAAATGTGGAGTACAGGATTTTTTTCCCCATCCATTTTCATTGAGTCCATTCCAAAATCCCTTATGTCATCTGGGAGACGATAGGGGGCGCTTTTTTCTACATCTGATCGCCGGCGGCTCTCGGGTAGACTCACGTGATGCAATATGATTTCAGATCGATAAAAAAAATAAAAAAAAATACGAGAAATCTCGTGAGTGGCTTTCAACGCAATATTAATAATTCCGAGAAAACTCGTGAGTGGCATAGAAAGTGTTTATATTTGAATTTTATTTTCATATTAGAATCCCATGCCCATCAAACGAAGCTTCGAAGTATTTAAGACAACCCTACACTGTACTCATATCTACCTACTACTTATATCCAACCTATAGTTTATTCATATAACACCTGTATAATAACAATGTATAATAATAACACATCTATATCTGTATATATATATATATATATATACAGATATAGAATATATATATATATATATATATATTAGAGGTGGGCATAGATTAATTTTTTTAATCTAGATTAATCTATCTGCAATCCTGGATTTAATCTAGATTAATCTAGATTAAAATGGCTCAAAAAAAAGAAAAAAACCTGCCGAAGGCATTAAAAATATGTGTGTTTTACCCAAATAATGACCAGAAGTGAGTCCTTACTTTTTCTTTCCTCCTTATGTTTCTCAGGCCAGGTGCCGTTTCCAAAATACATTACAGACTGTTTGAAAAAGCTGTTTTGCTATGATAATTGGTAATGCAATATCAAAATAATGTTCAATAAGATGTACTTGTGTTTAATAAGTTGTTTTATTCAGAAGTTAACACAAATAAATAATATTACCAGTACAGTACAGTATCTAGCACACTCTCAGGAGCAAAACAGAAAGGAGCATTTCAAACTTGAACTATGTGACATGGCTTGACTCAATCAGTCCAATCTCTATTTTTCCTTCTTCCACCAGTCACTCAGGCAGACCAGCTTGTTTTATGTAGCGGTGTCTACTTATAGTGCCTATAATATTTTTCCCATTGGGTGCCAGAAAGGGCCAAAACCCTGCCAATGCAAATCAACTGCTCCAGTGGAGTTGCTCAGTGGCCAATGGTGTCAACTGTGGTTGTACTGGGCAGCTCCCAGGTGTGAATGGAACTGTGTGAATGTGAAGCAGGGCGTTCCTGAAAAAGAGCATCTGTGCTCAGCGAACCTACTGTACCCTGGGTAAATAATTTTTTTTTTTAGATTAATGCGTTAATTATATTATCGCGCGATACTAGTATCGCGTTAACGCAGCACGTTAACGCGTTAACGGCCCAGCTCTAATATATATATATATATATATATATATATATATACATATATATACATACTCATGTTATTTAAACTTCTGGCTAGATTGGACCATGGTGTATTCATATTCATACCACTGTATATAAAAATACTGTACATAAATGAGTTTAGTATATTTACTCTTTTTCATATATACTCCATTATATTCACATGTTATACTGTATACTGCAATGCACCGTATTGCTCCTTTGTACTCTGGTTAGATGTCAACTCCATTTTGTTGTACTCCGTACTTGCACTTGTGCAATGACAATAAATGGACTCAAATCTAATCTACATCAACAAGAACTGCTCCCCCGCCCCGTGGATAACTACTCTGGAAAAGCTGGCTATTATAGAGGTGGTATAGATTAATCTGTATTAACCTCCAAACAGATCAATAATACCGACCGTCTTCCACGCTTGCGAAGACATGTGAAAACACAGGTGTGCGTGACACGTGATTGTGTGGCATGTGTATTAGTGTGGAGCTTTGGTAGCCAAGGCCACGATTTGTTCAATTGAAATTTGATTGATTTTCGAATAGTTGTTCAATTATATATATTAAAAAAAAAACAATTAGTTTATGTGAATATCGTTTTGTCTCAAATATACACTGTGTAGTGTATTGAGAGGGGACCCTATTAACTGTTACACCGCTGAACGGCATGCTGGGTACAGCTTGCTAGCCAGGTAGCATAGCAGTCTGTTAACCCTTTCACTGCCACACGACAGAAGGTTAACCCTTTACTATCACACAACCAACGGCGATGCTCCATCATTAGCTCCGCGTCCGCGGAGCTAATGATGGAGCATCGCCGTCGGTTGTGTGATAGTAAAGGGCTAACCTTCTGTATTGTCACAGTGAAAGGGTTAACCGGCTGTCGCGTGGCAGTGAAAGGGTTAACAGCTGGGAGAACAGAAAAGAAAGATATAAAAAAAAAAAAGAGACTGGAGGTGTTACATGGTAACATAATTGATGGTTTTGTTCCTGAAATATGCTAGCCCCGTCCGTTAGCAGTTACCAATGTCAGCAGCCGGCTAGCTCGCTCGATTATCTCACGTTCGTTATCAAGTCAAAACAAAACCATACGTTAGCGTGGAACCTCTCTAGACATTTCAAGCAGGTTTTTCGATTAGTAATCGAATAGTTCCCAGTGACTATCGAATAGTAATCTCGAGTTTTGCCCATTCCTAAGCACACTTCCCAGGCTCTTTGTCCCAAAACAGGTGAAAATGTCCCCCCTGGGCCCGCCCCCCCCTTTTGTCTGCTCCTGATGGAGTCAAACTGAATCGACTACTGACTGAACTGAATCAATAATAACTTGACGCTGAACCTTGTGTTTGAATGTGTGTGTGTGTGTGTGTGTGTGTGTGAAAAATAGAGAGAGAGAGAGAGCGGGGGAGAGAGAGAGAGTGAGTGAGAATTAAAGAGAAAGAAAGAGAGAGCGAGAGGGTGATTACGTGTGTGTGTGTGTGTGTGTGTGTGTGTGTGTGTGTGTGTGTGTGTGTGTGTGTGTTGTGTGTGTGTGTGTGTGTCTTGGCTCACGTTCATGCTCCAACATGTCACCATGGCCCCCTATATCACCCCGGTGCACCATAACAGATGCTCTACCGGCTGCAGAACAAGCACAAGGTTAACTAGAAGAATGCCCTCCGTAGAGTGCAGACGTCCGCCAAGGCGTAATCATCTCCCCGCTATGCCGTTATTTTTCGACATGCAACGTTTTATGCAAACGCCAATATTGCCAACAGTCTCAAAAGACCCAGGCTATAAATCCACACGGTGGCACTGGAGGACAGATCGACAGGTTTCTCCCACTAGGGGTCCTGAATAGTGCCAGCAAATTTTATGAACGTACACCGCAGGACTCTAGACTAACCTTTCCACCGGTGGCCCTGGTGCGCCCAACTTTCTCAATAGGTGGCACCAGCACTGAGATTTGGTTGCACTTTTCTTTTTCTGCTACATCAGAACCTTAATTGCATGCTATTTCTTTCCTTTATGTTCATTATTCTTTGCAGCGAGCAGTGGCTGACATTATGAGTTAACTCATTTAGAAAAAAGAACATAGCGATGGATAAATAATACAGGGGAGTTCCTCTTTAAGTGTTTATCCATTAAATTTTCCGCCATTGAGCGATTATCTTCATCTGAGATGCTGAAAAGCAGTCAGGAGAGGCTCGGTCATGCATCTGTCCCCACGGGTAGATTTAGGATATTCTATTGAAAAGTAGGCTTCTTTTGCTTGTATATTACATTCCATATATCCATTCCATATGTTTTTGCATAGGAGAAATAAATTAGACTTTTTTCAGTTGCCTCTCTGCTGTCCAGTTCAGCACCACGGACAGCAGAGAGCCACAGCTCAGCTGTGTCCTTAACTCTTTCTCTGCCACGCTGGGAACGGGATATGGCTATGTGCTGCCATGCATTAAACCAATGGAGTCGCTCACCTTGTTTGCAGGGCTATAACTATATTCTATATTATAGCTATGGATGAAATACTATGGCCCATTTGACATCGAGTATCTATCGTTCAAGAAGTGAAAAAGAAATAATTTTTCCATCCATACATTCCCATTTTATACCGTGGTGAAGATAAGTATGGTTTTAGAGCGGTTTAGGGTAATGCCTGGGAGGCTAGTAATAGGCCGTGACTCATATTATACTTAATCCATTGGCATTTCGTCCCTACACACGCTACAATAAAAAAATTCAAATGCATATGATCGGTATATAATGTTCCATCATGAATGCATGAAAGGGGAGGGGGGGGGGGGGTCGTTTCTGATTAATTGATTGTCAATAACGGTATTCGTTAGTACAACAACATATGGCAATGGCTATGAAAACAAGGCACAATCAAGCTGAAATTGACGTTTTTCTTTTTTTTTTTACCTTTATTTTACCAGGTAGTCACTTGAGATCAAAGATCTCTTTTTCGAGCAAGACCTGGCCTATGTTAAATTGCTCTTACCTGTGGCCTATGGGATTCCAAAAAAGAATATTCCAATTATTTGATTGCCATCTGCTAGATCGTATGTCCATTTGGCCCACGACATAACCCACCACAGCATAATGAATCGGGAGTCCCGAAAACGGTTCAATGTGATCGGGTGAAGCCCTTGGTCCAGGTTACTAGAAAAGTCCGCCCGGAGGCATTTCATCAACGCACAGCCCCATACACAGAGTCTCAAAGGAAGTGCAAAACCGGCCGCATACCACCAGGTGGCGGTATTGGACTTTTGCAATCTCAGACTCATTCCCTATGGTAACACCAGCCATCCTGGATGGATAATGAATGGAAATAGCGAATAAAAGAAATAACAATCAAATAACGAGTGTAACTGAGGGGTACAGTTCCCTGACTGTATTGATAAGTATGGTATCATTAAACCACTACCGCTTTATGTACTTTAACTACTGGCCATACAGTACACGATATCTAAATATGATGAACACTTTCCACAATGAAATCGGTTCCAGTCAAAGGTAATAATCAAATATTTAATGGAGCAAAAGGTACATAGAATATTTATCTTACATTTATCATTTGAATGCACTTGTAAGGCAAATGAGTACTCGTAGGCAAATCAACACTGAATGTCCAATCTCTGGTTACGCAGGAAGCAAGTATACAACCTGGCTCTTAGGGAATTATATCTATGGTACACTTAATGATATAGCGGGATATTCTGGAAGGGGTCCTCCCGGTTGTAAGCCGGTAGGGGGGGTAGGAGAGCCGTCGGTAGTAGACCGTCTGGTCAACGATATCTATGGAGACTTCAAGTACAGAAGACAGTGCAATAGACTCTTGATCCGCAGACGAATACACCTTGGTTCTCTTGTAGGCTGTAGCTCCACAATGAAGAAGAAGCTAGGCGACCTCAGTCTCTCTGAGCGCCGACTCAACTTGACTCCTCTCGGGGGTAAATCCAACACTCACAGGCGTCGGCGATTATCCGCTCCACAAATCACAGTACCAAAGCAAATATATATTCCAGCCGCATAGGGCTCAGCAGTCGTCGGGTAGGTAATCCAGTGTACATGTCCCTCGGTCCTCGCCTAGATCTCCTCGGATGAAAGCGCCATGTGGTCGGCCCAACCTGGATAAGACTCTAGATAACACGAGGAAGCGTTGGAGATGCTGGTCACTTTAGAACTCTAACCGCACGATGCACCATACACGATAGACTATTATTACTTGATAGAAATACGTCGCACTCGACGGTACAGTGCCAAACTCTGACAATTCAGTTATTAATTCGCACGAGGTCTCAATGCTATTCTAAGGCCAAACAGGCCATACTTCACCGCACGTCGTATCGTGGGTGAGGCTTCACGTTCTGTTACTAAGTTGGGAAGAAGGGTAAGGGACTTCTACATTTACTTGCGCCATATTTATATGCACGGTGAACAAATAGTGCCACTCTCATTTCTGTCGCCGTATCCCTGGGCAGGGCCGGGGCTAGTACGGACATGTCTCGTCGGTACCTTTGAACTTGACGCCAGGGGCTGGTCCCCTGGCGCCTGGTCCTTTGTCCAATAAGAGAATGAACTATTATGGGCTATAGTAGGCTAAAGGGATATTCCGTGCATATGTACAAGGAATATACAAGGGATATCAAACGACATACAAATACTATTCAATATATATCCATAAATAAATATATATATTCGGTTTAATCTGATCCTTCGTAACAACGAGTATACTCGTTGTTGGCGTCCAACGACACAGAAAGAGAACCCTCTCTTACAGGTTCTTGGATATAACTTGTGACTTCCTTACACTCACTGATTTCATTTAAAAGGTGAGTTTCTTCTGTATACAGCAATCATGTCGGCTGTATGCAGACAGTGTACTGCATGGGATGCATGCATGTGTGTGTGTGCGTGCGTGTGTGTGTACTAGCAGCTGTTTCACGTGCAGTGAGTAATAGGCCCGTTTCACAGCGGCCATTTTGACATGTCATCACAGGGTAAACATAGATGTAGTTAAGAACATTAATTATGGTTCAACTTCCACTCCATTTAGGTATGCAAGAACCATTTCAGTGAGACAGCATACGCACAATACCATGGCCGACGCACCTAAATGGAACGGAACCGTAATTAATCATATTAATTACACCTGCGTTTACCCTGCGACGACATGACAAAAATGGCTGTGAAAAGGGCCTATAGACCGCATCACATCGCAAAGCACTTGAGACCGCACACCTTACCTATCGGAAGATTTAATCTATGGGATTTCAAACCATCTCTTCCACCAAAACAGTAGCTTCTCCAAAAGTTGATATATTGTCTAGAATAAAGATATTTTCCTTTCATGATTGGAGCATTGGAATCTTTAAAGGGGAACTATCTTATAAATGGCCTTTTTGAGTGTTTAGCATTGTTTCCTAGCTATGTGCACTTATATTAATATGATCTATGTCTCAAAATTCTCATATTGGCGCATTCTTCCAATTCTCCTCTCACAATATTCACCCTCACTGAACTGAGTCATTTGAAAATGTGATGATTTGTGATGTCAGAAAGACACCGCTGCATGTTAATGTTGAGATAGAAGATGAGCTGCACACAGTGGCTGGACCTGGACCTGGAGCCCAGGCTCAAAACGGCTCGAGATCTTGAGGTAGAAAAATGCTGTTTTTGAGGACTTGATTAGAAATACAAAACAATGAATAAAAAAAATATATATATTACAGAGGTGTTCCATAGACTCACAGGAAGTGCCCAAATAGTGAAAGAAATAGTAAAATAGTTCCCCTTTAAGGACCATACCGGTATAATTGTGACTTCTTGCCATTACCAGAGACTGTCCCCGTCTTTCTGTGTTCATAGGTGTATAAAGTGTACGTTTTGGTAGATCCCAGCTTACCTTTCACACCGACATTGATGGGAAAGGGATACAAAAAAAATAAATACTCCAAGAAACTTGAAAATCGCTAGACACAGGTTGCATTTCACACCCTTGTGAAAACGCGTTTCGTTGTTGTTCTCATTTTCAAATAAACCAACAGACAGTAATACCTTCCGTACATTTTCTCTCCAGTCGAGTGGCTGCGGGGTCTCATCCCAAATATTTCCAAATCCTCTGCCATCGTTGTGTAACCCGTTGTGTCGTCTCTAGAGCCTCCTCTCTCTCCTTCACTCAAAGTTCAATCGACTCTCAGTGAAAGTGGAACTTAAGCTACTCTGTACTGCGACTCTGCTGCACGGAGACCTATACAATAGATCAGCTGTCGCACTGATATGCGAAAATTAACTAAATGGGTTACATTTCTTAATAATCTTTTTAAAAAACATATGCCGGTGGGCCCAGTATGTAATGTACTCAGTGGATGCCTGAACATCAAGTAACACCGATAACAGACTACCGCGGGAAGGCTAACACACACACGCGTGCGCGCACACACACACACACACACACACACACACACACACACACACACACACACACACACACACACACACACACACACACACACACACACACACACACACACACACACACACACACACACACACACACACACACACACACACACACACACACACACACACACACACACACTCACTCACCTTGGAACACCTCTTTCAAGTTGGTACCAAGCCGAATAGACATAAAACTGTCATGTTTGATATAAACCTCTCTCTCTATCTTCACTTACCAGGAAGGAAACAAGTGAGAAGAAAAACATTGGAAATGCACACTTTGCAAAGTTTAATGACTAAAGTATAAAACAAACTATTATTATATATAACAACTAAGGCTGTCAAAGTTAACGCGATATTAACGCGTTAACTCCCGATTCTATTAATGCCACTAATTTTTTTAACTCAAGATTACATTACATTTTTTTTTTTTTTTTTTACTAGACTTCACTCGGGTGTATTATTGATGCTCTCATTGATACTATGTTTGTTTCTGAAGTGTGTGTGTGTGTGTGTGTGTGTGTGTGTGTGTGTGTGTGTGTGTGTGTGTGTGTGTGTGTGAGATATATAGAGAGAGGGGGGTGAGAGAGATGAGGAAGGGGCAAGAGAGAAAGAGAGCTGGGAGAGTGTGTGTGTGAGAGAGAGAGGGGGGTGTGTGATTAATCAGCCCTTGTGTGTGTGAATGTAACAAGTTCCTAACGTTTTCTTTCCCCTATTATTTCATGCACACTTTATTCATTGTTTTAAATTATTATTTTCTTTTAAGTTATTTTGTGCATCACTCTGTTTTGAATTTGATGCAAATTTGCAATGCATGAGGGTCATCCTTTTGTGTTAAATGGCTGCATAAAGCAAGCATTTGTTGACTCGCATGTTGATAAGAGTATTAAAACTTGGAACTTGAAAAAGATCCGTTTAAGGTAAAAATAAAATAAAAATGCGATTAATTTGCGATTAATCGCGAGTTAACTATGGACAATCATGCGATTAATCGAGTTAAATATTTTAATCGTTTGACAGCACTAATAACAACGTGTTTTCATGTTCTGAAACTATTATTCCCAGGAAGAAGTCCAGATGAACTGAATTTTGACACGAGTGTTTCGGAAGCAAAAATACAGCAAAAAATTATTAGGATGAACGCTGACCCATACACAGTGTGCGATCCATAGCAAGATCTTTGGGTGAGCCCCGGCCGTCTGGACGGGGCTTCCACAGCACATTCCATGATAAAAAAAAATATCTATTTAGTTAGATAGAGATGATTATCTCTCAGACTCCTGACTTACTAACAATATGAAATACTCCTGGTCCCAAGCATTATTTTCTCGACTGACGAGTCACTGAGCTTGCTTCGACCACTAGGAAACGCGCCCATATTTCATATCATATGAAAGCATCTTCATCTTCTGTTGAGCTGTTACCCAAATTACCCCCATCTCCAGCTTCTTCGGCGCCGGCACCGTCACCGATCGTTGTAATATTAATAATAGTCCCCACGGCCACCGGAGCAGCACCAGCCGCAGGTGTAATTGCGCCTGTAGATGATCCGATTCCCGCCTCCTGCTGCTCTGTCAGCTTCACTGTCTTCGTGAAACCAAAATTGGTTAGGCTTACTTGTTTTCGTTTAGACATTTTACTGGCTGTCAAAACGATCACTGTCTGTGTCAACAAGTAACAGCCACAGCACAGGTTACATACGGGTCAAGTTTGATGTGTGCCGACAGTGCCGTGCAGGCTGTAGCGCCGCCGCGCACCGAATGGTAATTGCAAGAATAGCATGCATGTTGCCATATTACGTGTGAATTAGTGCGCAAATCATTAATCATACATCCAAAATAGCATACGTTTATTATTATACACGATGATGATACAGAAAATTACTGAAAAATGAGAAATGCATGGCAAAAGTAGCATTTATTTTCAGTAATTTAGAGACCCCCCAAAAAATCGCAAATCAAGTTTGCAGGGGAGCTGATGTCTGATCTAGGGGAGCTATAGCTCCCCGGGCTCCCCTCCTGGATCGCACCCCTGCCCATACACTGTCAGTGCTCACATTGGTATAATGTACCGATTACTAGTAACCAACCAAGACGTCTAATCATTTACTTCTTCCTTTCTCTCAGACTCTCAGGCTCCAGGTTTTCCTACAAAGATACTGTAGGCTGGGGGAGGATTCTGCTAGTGATTCAGGGTCTGTGACTCTGTCACCCTTTTTAGCTACAACCAGTCACTCTTTCGGTCGGTTGGTTGGTTGGTTGGTTGTGATGGTGTGTGTGTGTGTGTTCTAGGGCTGACCCCTATTAGTCGAATAGTCGACTAATCGATCGAAAGGAGCCGTAGTCGACTGCCAACCTCTTAGTCGAATACAAAAAAAAAATATATATATATATATTATACTTTTATCTTAAAATTTGTTTTTATCATTCTTTCCAAAAGAAAAGAGGCCTAGAAGCGTGGCTAACGCTAATGGCACGCATACCAGAAGCTAACTGCCTAAGAAAACAGGCACAGAGGCACTGAAAGAGGATTTCACCCATCTAATGAACACACTAGACTAGACAAATATCAAGATGTATCCATCAGTGGATCAATTGCATGCTTTTGCAGAGGACAAGAAGCCTTCCGTCAGACATTAAGCACCCCCACAGTGCAAATAGAATGATAAAAAAAAAGTATTAATATAATTTTTTTTTATTATACTTTTTTTAATTTTTTATTTATTGTTTTTTTCATAGTCGGCTAATTTCGGCCAATCATAGTCGACTATCCAAATCCTTAGTCTGGGACAGCCCTAGTGTGTTCATGCCAATTGTCTAAAAGGGGGCGTGGCTATAAGTGTGGCCTATCACAAAAAAGTTTGCAGTCATTGTAGAATTTGTGTTTGTTTGCATGTTATATCATCTGCCTGAGGAATAATCTGTCTCCTTTTATGTTTGCATGTCTCTAGTTTGCGAATTTCAGCAAGACTGATAAAATGTTTAGATGTTAAGACATAAAACCTGAGCAATTAAATTGGTGGGGCGTATACAAATTTTGTGTCCAATGAAATGTTTTCTAGAATGACATTTACAG
>NW_028168996.1:12500-16716 GCF_963971535.1 Notolepis coatsorum | reverse complement strand
TGGGCACTTTTAACAATTTAAACCCCTGTGAGTCTATGGAACACCTCTGTAATATATATTTTTTTTTTATTCATTGTTTTGTATTTCTAATCAAGTCCTCAAAAACAGCATTTTTCTACCTCAAGATCTCGAGCCGTTTTGAGCTGGATGTTGACTGGGGTGCAGGTGCCTGAGGAGCCACATTAACATGCAGCAGTGTCTTTATGACATCACATATAGGCACATTTTCAAACGACTCAGTTCAGTGAGGGTGAATATTGTGAGAGGAGAATTGGAAGAATGCGCCAATATGAGAATTTTGAGACATAGATCATATTAATATAAGTTCACATAGCTAGGAAACAATGCTAAACACTCAAAAAGGCCATTTATAAGATAGTTCCCCTTTAATTCCGGGGCAATGAAAGGTTCCGTTTCGTCCTCTTCATCACTCGTACTATATCGTTTGTGGCCGTCTTCTGTAGCTCGTCACTCTGACCGTCTATTCTTCTGAGAGTGTTTAATCAAAGATCCCCGCTCTCTAGTCTTGCACGAGGACCAATCAGCACGGGTATGGGCGGGTTCATTTTCCATTGATGGGGATTTGATTGGCTGTTTTTAAATAAAGTCCCGCCGCAGGATTAATAACGTTAACCTTAGTTCGGCCAGAGAAACAAATATACTAACTAAAATGGTTGGACCTGCGAGATTTGTACTTTGTAGGTCTGCATTTTAAATGTAAGGAGTAAAAAGTATGTTTTTTTCTCTGAAATGTAGTTGAGTAAAAGTACAAGACATACAAACCTAATTATACTCGAGTAAAGTACAAATCCCCCAAAACAGTACTTAGTATTGTAACAAAGTACAATTACTCAAGTACTTTACACCCTGGAACACAGCACATGAGAGGCCAAGTAACAACCTATAGTTGGTGGGGCTGGAACACAGCACATGAGAGGCCAAGTAACAACCTATAGTTGGTGGGGCTGGAACACAGCACATGAGAGGCCAAGTAACAACCTATAGTTGGTGGGGCTGGAACACAGCACATGAGAGGCCAAGTAACAACCTATTAGTTGGTGGGGCTGGAACACAGCACATGAGAGGCCAAGTAACAACCTATAGTTGGTGGGACTGGAACACAGCACATGAGAGGCCAAATAACAACTATAGTTGGTGGGGCTGGAACACAGCACATGAGAGGCCAAGTAACAACCTAGTTGGTGGGGCTGGAACACAGCACATGAGAGGCCAAATAACAACCTATAGTTGGTGGGGCTGGAACACAGCACATGAGAGGCCAAGTAACAACCTATAGTTGGTGGGGCTGGAACACAGCACATGAGAGGCCTGTATCACTGTAAATTAGTTTGTATTGTCTCCTGAGCAGCGCTGTGCCACGCGTCTCTGTGCCAAGCCATACGGGGTGTCAAGGAACCGTGAAGGTATCCCCACAATTCAAGCCCCTTTTGGGGGGGGGGGGGGGGGGGGAGGCGCTGCAGCTGTCACGTCCCTCTCCCTCTCCGGAGCTCTAAATAGCTCAGAACCGCGGGCAGAAATCTCGTTTCCGTCGACAGCCCACTGTCGCGGGCAGAGATGAGCGTAATAAAAGGCTTTTCTCTTTAGTGCCGGGCCCGGTGACAATTTGCGGCGGAGCCTTTTCAGAGCTGAAAGGAGAGAGAGAGAGAGAGAGAGAGAGAGAGAGAGAGAGAGAGAGAGAGAGAGAGAGAGAGAGAGAGAGAGAGAGAGGGAGGAAAACTTTTCACTAATTGACGCGTCGACAGAAAACCCAGCCGCCATTTCAGCCGGGCGGTGTGTTGAGAAAAGCCTATTAGGGGGGATCTTTTGTGAAACGCTCCCATTCACTCTCTCTCCATCCATCGCGGCGGCTCTTATTCCAGAGGAAGTCGTTCGTGACGTATTTACCTCTCTCTGCCGCCGTGGCGTTTCTCTGGCGCCGCACACTGTGACAAATTAAAGCTTGGCTTTCAAGTCGATGACAGGGGGGTCTGGTGGAGCTTCATCGGTTTACTAAGAGTTTCTTCCCAGTGCTGTGCGCAGCCTGAATAACTCCACGTATCATCCGCATCGCTATGGAAACCTATACATTATGTTCTCTGATGATATCACCCAGCGGTAACATGTGTAAAGGGAGAAGAGTAAATAGGACCTAAGCAGCATCTCCCTTGCGCAACTCCATAGTTGTTGTCATATATCTCAGACATGTGGGCCTCCTAGTTTAACATAGAATTTCCTCCATCTGATGTATGTTTTTTTTTTTTTTTTTTTTTTATCTTTTCTCCCTCCTTTTTCCTCCGATTTTCTCCCATCCCAATGTTAGTCGTTATGCCAATTCCCAATCCCCTTCCTGGTCGCTGCGCACTTACCCCCCACAGTCGGTCTGGGAGAGTGGAGGCTATCACGTGCTTCCTCCGACACACGTCCAGCCAATCAACCGCTTCTTTTCACCTGGCAGCGCGGACTCTCACTGAGAGGGTGTAACGTGTGGAAGGATCACACTACCCCCCTTAGATCCTATCCGCGCTGAGCAGGCGCCCCGACCGAACTGTAGGAGTTGCTGTTTACAACGACCCGGACCCACCCCTCCATCCCACCCTCTAATACAGCCAATTGTATTAGTGTGAACGGCCAGCCAAGCTGGTGAAAACCCCGGAGCTGTGAGCTGGATTCGAACAGGCGAATCCAGCGTCTCCGGCGTTTGGTGACGAACGCAATCTCCGCTACGCCACCTGACCGCCCCCATCTGATGTATGTTTTTAAACCAGCTTAGCACATAGTCTGAGAATGTCATCGACACACAGCCACATACACAGAGTCTCAAAGGGAGTGCAACATCAGCAGCATACCACCAGGCGGCGGTATTGGACTCTTGGGATCTCAGACTCATTCCCTATGGTTACACAGGCTCCCTCCCTGGATGGATAACGATTGGAAATAGTGAATAAAAGAAATAACGATCAAATAACGTACATATACGTGTGTGGCGTTCAATGATTGGCGGACAAACGCATATTAAATCGTTGTTGGCAGGGAATGAGTTAAAAATGGAAACAATAAAAAAAATTGATAATAAAACATCGAATTTCTCTGCTGTCAGTCCTGACTGAGGGAGATGGAGGAGGTGCCTAACTGATGTGGGCTCCCATTGCTCTCTCTGCAGTGTGTGTGTGTGTGTGTGTTGTGTGTGTGTGTGTGTGTGTGTGTGTGTGTGTGTGTGTGTGTGTGTGTGTGTGTGTGTGTGTGTGTGTGTGTGTGTGTGGTGTGTGTGTGTGTGGTGTGTGTGTGTGTGTGTGTGTGTGTGTGTGTGTATTATAATTGGAGATTGCCCAGTGTATCTCCCTGCTCTGCTGGAGTGGACGTCTGGACCCTATAGGACACGTTCCAATGACTGACTCTCACACTTAAAGCACCAGAGTCTGGACTGGACTTGATATTTCTGCTGTTAGCTCCTGTGCAGCTCCTGACACCTGGGACGTCATACAACAAACTCTAAGGCTCAACACTTTGGTCTCCTTTGGTCAGTTTAGATCCTTGATCACCAACCATTCCACCGTAATCTGTAATTGTATTAATCGATTGTACACATTTTTAAATGTTACTTGTCCTTTTGGAAAAGTTATGTTTTTTATCGTAGGTTTTTACTGATTTTTGCTACCGGGCAGTCCGGTACGGTAGAGAGCGAGAGGAGGAATGGGAGATAGACCGAGGAAGACATTCGGCAAAGATCACCGTGTGTGTGTGTGTGTGTGTGTGTGTGTGTGTGTGTGTGTGTGTGTGTGTGTGTGTGTGTGTGTGTGTGTGTGTGTGTGTGTGTGTGTGTGTGTGTGTGTGTGTGTGTGTGTGTGTGTGTGTGTGTGTGTGTGTGTGCAGATATGTTTCAATCATGTTCATGCTTTCATGCTCTGTCATTATCCTCGTTCGACTTATTTCCTTGTTTGGTTTTGTAAAACTGTCTTGAAAAACAATAAAGATTATTATATATATAAAATAGCATAAAAAAAATTAAAGAAAAAATTAGACATGCAGCAATGCTAATATGCAATGTTATAAAACTACCGGGGCTGTGTATTAAATATGGCCGTCCCCGTTCACAAGCACACTGTTGTAAAAAATTTACCGGATGAGGTTTTGCCTTTGGCTACGTTCACACTGCAGGCAAATCTGATTTCAACAGTGTGAACAACACAAATCACATGGAATCTGATCTTTTCAATTC
>NW_028168996.1:0-7500 GCF_963971535.1 Notolepis coatsorum | reverse complement strand
TCGTCTGGTAATCAGAAGGTTAGCGTTAGACAGTGGCTCAGGAGGTAGAGCGCTCGTCTGGTAATCAGGAGGTTAGTGTTAGAGAGTGTCTCAGGAGGTAGAGCAGGTCGTCTGGTAATCAGAAGGTTAGCGTTAGACAGTGTCTCAGGAGGTAGAGCAGGTCGTCTGGTAATCAGAAGGTTCAAGTTCAAGTTCAAGTTCTTTAATAGTTGTCATACAGAAGTACAGAATACTTTCATACAAAATGCTTCTTACTGTTACGCTCCAGAGACTGTGCTAGACAAGATAGTATCAAATAACATAATAACATAATATAGCATGAATTTAGAAGAAGAAAATGAGGTCACAGTGTTCGGTATAGACATATGTACAATGTTCTGAGTTACCATATAATATACAATACACAATACTATGCAGTGTACTAATGTACAGTACTATCTAGTGCAAAGCAGAAATGGGATGAGGTACAATTTTAGGTACAATTTACAGTAAGGTGTACGAGTTGTAGTGCAATCCTGCATCCATAAATATAAAGTGTGGGGAGTGGGTGCTACAGTGTGTTTGTTTAAAGTGGGTGTGTGCTATAAGTGTGTGGAGTGGGTGCTACAGTGTGTTTGTTTAAAGTGAGTGTGTGCGTGTGGATGTGTGTGCTATGTGCGTTTGGTGGTTGTTGTTGTGTAGTGTTCATTCATTGTTCGTTTAGCAGCCTGATGGCCTGGGGATAGAAGCTTCTTCTGAGTCTTTCTGTGCTCGCCTTGAGACTCCTGTATCGCTTGCCTGACCGCAGCAGTTCAAAGAGGCAGTTGTTCGGGTGACTGGAGTCTTTAATGATTCTCTTAGCCTTGCCCTTGCAACGCTTGTAGTAAATGTTCTGGAGGGTGGGGAGCCCCCCTCCAATTGTGCGTTCGGCTGAACGTGTCACTCTTTGTAGTCTGCTTTGGTCTTGTGCAGTGCTATTCCCAAACCAGGAGGTGATGTTGCCGGTCAAGATGCTCTCTATTGTACATGAGTAGAAGTTCTTAAGGATCTTCTGGCTGACTTGGAACTTCCTTAGGCGCCTGAGGAAGTAGAGGCGTTGTCGTGCCTTCTTCACAACACTGTTAATGTGTGTGGTCCATGTCAAGTCCTCGGATATGTAGGCTCCGAGGTACTTAAAGCTGTTGACTCTCTCAACCGGTGCCCCGTCGATGCTGAGGGGGCTGTAGTCCTTGACCCCCGACCTCCTGAAGTCCACAATCATCTCCTTTGTTTTGCTGACGTTCAGGGAGAGGCTGTTTTCCTGGCACCATCCCGCCAGGACCTTGACCTCTTCCAGTTAGGCCCTCTCGTCGTTGGCAGAGATCAGGCCCACCACCACTGTGTCGTCAGCAAATTTGACGATTGTATTGCTACTCCGCTGAGCCACACAGTCGTGTGTGTACAGGGAGTAGAGGAGGGGACTCAGAACACAGCCCTGGGGGGCCCCTATGTTGAGGGTGATGGATGAGGAGGTGCAGTTGCCTGCTCTCACCACCTGGGGTCTGCCAGTCAGGAAGTCCAAGACCCACTGGCAGAGGTCATAGCCCAAGCCCAGGTCCCTGAGCTTGGCTATGAGTATGGAGGGGACTATGGTATTGAATGCCGAGCTGTAGTCGATGAATAGCATTCTCACATAGTTCCCCTGCCTCTTGTCCAGGTGTGATGCTGCTGTGTGCAGCACATGGGATATGGCGTCCTCCGTGGACCTGTTGGGGCGGTATGCAAATTGCAGGGGGTCCATGTTGATGGGGAGGGAGGAGCAGATGTAGCCCTTTACTAGCTTCTCAAAGCACTTCATGGCTATGGAGGTGAGAGCTACAGGGCGGTAGTCGTTGAGGCAAGCAGGCTTGGATTTTTTGGGTACAGGGATAATAGTGGACTTCTTCAGGCAGGTGGGGATGACAGCCTGTTCTAAGGACAGGTTAAATATGTCAGTGAATACTGGGGCCAGTTGGTCGGCACAGACTTTTAGGACGCGGCCGGGGATGCCGTCTGGACCTGCTGCCTTCCTGATATTCACTTTTTTAAAGGTCCGCCTCACCTCATGCTCTGTTACCCTGAACACTGCGCCTCCATCAGCAGCCGACCCCCCCCCCCCCCCATTGCCGAGGCTTGTGAGCTGGTGTTGTTATTACCAGCATCAAACCTCGCATAGAAGGTATTGAGGTCATTTGCTAAGGAGATGTCACTGTTCAGTTTGAGGGAGGCGCCTTTGTAGTCTGTCATCGTTTTGAGCCCCTGCCACATAGCTCTAGAGTCAGCTTGTTCAAACTGGAGTTCAATTTTATCCCTGTAGCGTCGTTTGGCCTCTGACACTGTCCTCCTTACGTTGTATCGCGCCACCTTGTGGTCATTCATGTTGCCTGCCTCTAGGCCGTCGTTGTATGCTTTGGTGCGCTCTCTCAGAGCTTCATGGACGGATTTGTCTACCCAGGGTTTTTGATTTGGGTAAACTTTCATTTTGGTAGTGGGGATTGTTTCTTTCACCCTAGTACAAACATAGTCCAGCACTGTCTCCGTGTAGACATTAATGTTATCTGTGTCGCGGAACACATTCCAGTCTGTGTGGTGAAACACTGACCGGATCGTCTCCTCTGACGTCACCCCAGGTTAGGGTTAGACAGTGTCTCAGGAGGTAGACAATAAGCAGAGAATAGACTTAAAATGAGCAGAGAATTGACAAAATATTGAAAATGTGTTCTATTGGCAGGTTATTTCCCTCGTTATGAGAACATAATATAATGTAAGACTCGATACAAGACATAGCGATGGATTGTGTTGACAATGAGACTCCACAGTGAGGAGGGCTCGGCCGCCCGTGAGCTTATAAACAATAATAATAATGATAATAATAATAATGCATTTGATTTGAAGGCGCCTTTCAAAGCACCCAACAACAACAACAACAACAACAAACACAACTGGCAATAACTAGTCCGGGTGTTTCATGCATGTGTCGCTGAGAGAATTTGGAGCCAAGATGTTTAATCACGTTGAATAAACTACACCAGTCTATGAATAGGCCCAGATCAGTATGTATATCACACCTGGAAACAGGCCAAAAGCACAGAGTCAAACCTCTCAGGCCATTTGGAGAATAGCTATGAAAGGCCCTAATCTCATAAGTGGCGACAGTAGCATACCGACAGTACAAAACAAAATGTAGTTAAAAATAAACAGGCTTTTCCCCTCATCCTTTATCTTATTGTCAGACCGGCGTTTTTTACAACAAATGTTTATGATTATTCAAAAGGTTATTATGAAAAAAAAAAACCCGCAAAAACCGTAAAAAAAAGAACGCACAAATATTTCACGTTTTGTGGAAAACAATGTTGTCGTATAAAAACACCAGGCTGAAGATTAGCGGCGGTGAAACAAAAGGAGAATCAATAAGAGAAGACAAAGCATATGTGTGTTCATCAGTGCCCCCACCCCTCATTAACCCCCCCCCCCCTCTTCACTCACTGATTAATTGTATTCTTCATTCATTGTGAGGCAGCCTGCCACTAATTAGCTTAGGCATGGCTTTGCATATTGTGCTTATTTAATTTCTTCATGCAACCCCGCCAAAAGAAAGCATCATTTGCGGGAAGATTTCGCCAGGGTTTATGTACACACAAAGGACCGCAAGGCTGGTAGTGGTTACTATGTCTCATCGCTCTGTGTTGTCTTTGCAGCTCATTCTTGGCACACGAAGACACAATAATTCTCCCATTAGGTTATTGTGTTTTCTAGATTAATTCCAACAATGTACCCTGTGTAACGTCTCCCATGAAGAACAGAGGTGGATGGAGACGAGCTTATCAATGGAAACTAAGGTGTTTATTATTATTATTGTTGTTCTTTTTCAGTTTTTATTATGTGGAAAATTGTTTTCTCCTGCAATAGTTAACAGCTTTGCAAGAAAACCTCTTCCATGAGGATACTGTAGTTTCTTACTTCCATAAGGGTAGTTTCTTACTTTAGGTGTTTTCAGACAAACCTCTTCCATAAAGATAGTTTCTTACTTTAGGTGTTTGGCAGAAAAACCTCTTCCATAAAGATAGTTTCTTACTTTAGGTGTTTGACAGAAAAACCTCTTCCATAAAGATAGTTTCTTACTTTAGGTGTTTGGCAGAAAAACCTCTTCCATAAAGATAGTTTCTTACTTTAGGTGTTTGACAGAAAAACCTCTTCCATAAAGATAGTTTCTTACTTTAGGTGTTTGGCAGAAAAACCTCTTCCATAAAGATAGTTTCTTACTTTAGGTGTTTGGCAGAAAAACCTCTTCCATAAAGATAGTTTCTTACTTTAGGTGTTTGGCAGAAAAACCTCTTCCATAAAGATAGCGCAGATCAACCATATACATGCTGGTTTGTGTGTATGTGCGCATGTGCCAATGTGTGTGTGTGTGTGTGTGTGTGTGTGTGTGTGTGTGTGTGTGTGTGTGTGTGTGTGTGTGTGTGTGTGTGTGTGTGTGTGTGTGTGTGTGTGTGTGTGTGTGTGTGTGTGTGTGTGTGTGTGTGTGTGTGTGTGTGTGTGTGTGTATGTGTGCCTGTGCCACGTGTGTATGTCCGTGTGTGTGTTTGTGTGTGTGTGTGTGTGTCTGTGTGTGTGTGTGTGTCAATCAATAACTCAGATTTATTTATATAGCCACATTTAACATGACACATGTCAACCAAAGTGCTGTACAGAGGGTAGATACATAGATATACATATAGAGACAACAATCACAACTCCGTTTTACGGGAGGCAGGGCACACAGGCAAACAGGGCATGGGTCAGTGAACATCGGGAAAAGCTAATAGGTAGAAGTGGGTTTTGAGTCTAGATTTGAAGGCATCTATCGAGGGGGCAAAAGCCTAATGGAGGTGGGGATGCTGTTCCACAGTTCAGGGGCTGTGTGTGTGTGTGTGTGTGCATGCATGTGCCTCGTGTGTGTGTCCGTGTGTGTGTCTGTCACCAGGAGGACTAGGCCTGTCTCTGAGGAACTCCTAATGGAGGGTCATTCTGCAGCCATGCTCACATCCCACTGCAGGCAAGCAGCAGATGGTGGGGCGCGCTCCATCCAGGCCCTGCCGTGTTTGCTAGGAAGTAATTGTGTTTTAACCTGCGAGAGAAACACAATATTACAACCATGGAGGCAAACAAATTACGGTCATCTCGCTGGTCGGCAGACGACTCTGTTTGTCTCGTGTCCAGATGGGGTTTCAAGAAAACAAATTGGCCCGCGACACTGTGCGTGTTTTTACGTGCACTCGTGTATGTATTGTATGTGTGTATGTGGTATGTGCACACGTGCGTGCGTGCAGGAAGCAAGCACTATATTATTATGCTGTCCACAGCAGTGGAGCACTCTATCTATCTATCTATCTATCTATCTATCTATCTATCTATCTATCTATCTATCTATCTATCTATCTATCTATCTATCTATCTATCTATCTATCTATCTATCTATCTATCTATCTATCTATCTATCTATCTATCTATCTATCTATCTATCTATCTATCTATCTATCTATCTATCTATCTATCTATCTATCTATCTATCTATCTATCTATCTATCTATCTATCTATCTATCTATCTATCTATCTATCTATCTATCTATCTATCTATCTATCTATCTATCTATCTATCTATCTATCTATCTATCTATCTATCTATCTATCTATCTATCTATCTATCTATCTATCTATCTATCTATTTATCTATCTATCTATCTATCTATCTATCTATCTATCTATCTATCTATCTATCTGTCTGTCTGTCTGTCTGTCTGTCTGTCTGTCTGTCTGTCTGTCTGTCTGTCTGTCTGTCTGTCTGTCTGTCTGTCTGTCTGTCTGTCTGTCTGTCTGTCTGTCTGTCTGTCTGTCTGTCTGTCTGTCTGTCTGTCTGTCTGTCTGTCTGTCTGTCTGTCTGTCTGTCTGTCTGTCTGTCTGTCTGTCTGTCTGTCTGTCTGTCTGTCTGTCTGTCTGTCTGTCTGTCTGTCTGTCTGTCTGTCTGTCTGTCTGTCTGTCTGTCTGTCTGTCTGTCTGTCTGTCTGTCTGTCTGTCTGTCTGTCTGTCTGTCTGTCTGTCTGTCTGTCTGTCTGTCTGTCTGTCTGTCTGTCTGTCTGTCTGTCTGTCTGTCTGTCTGTCTGTCTGTCTGTCTGTCTGTCTGTCTGTCTGTTGTCTGTCTGTCTGTCTGTCTGTCTGTCTGTCTGTCTGTCTGTCTGTCTGTCTGTCTGTCTGTCTGTCTGTCTGTCTGTCTGTCTGTCTGTCTGTCTGTCTGTCTGTCTGTCTGTCTGTCTGTCTGTCTGTCTGTCTGTCTGTCTGTCTGTCTGTCTGTCTGTCTGTCTGTCTGTCTGTCTGTCTGTCTGTCTGTCTGTCTGTCTGTCTGTCTGTCTGTCTGTCTGTCTGTCTGTCTGTCTGTCTGTCTGTCTGTCTGTCTGTCTGTCTGTCTGTCTGTCTGTCTGTCTGTCTGTCTGTCTGTCTGTCTGTCTGTCTGTCTGTCTGTCTGTCTGTCTGTCTGTCTGTCTGTCTGTCTGTCTGTCTGTCTGTCTGTCTGTCTGTCTGTCTGTCTGTCTGTCTGTCTGTCTGTCTGTCTGTCTGTCTGTCTGTCTGTCTGTCTGTCTGTCTGTCTGTCTGTCTGTCTGTCTGTCTGTCTGTCTGTCTGTCTGTCTGTCTGTCTGTCTGTCTGTCTGTCTGTCTGTCTGTCTGTCTGTCTGTCTGTCTGTCTGTCTGTCTGTCTGTCTGTCTGTCTGTCTGTCTGTCTGTCTGTCTGTCTGTCTGTCTGTCTGTCTGTCTGTCTGTCTGTCTGTCTGTCTGTCTGTCTGTCTGTCTGTCTGATCTATGCTATTATTCAACGATATATTTCCTTTTGAAATGTTTTGCAGCCAAATGTAATTGTGGTTGTTTCGTGAAATCCCCAAACGAGTGGGAAGACATTTCCTGAAAGCATCCTACCTCTACCATCGTCACCGAACACTTGTCTTTAGATGAGTCAAAACATCAGTCGGTCTGAGTGACTCTTAATATGCTTCAACCTGAATGAAGGATCATTGCATTTATATAGCGCTTTCCTATAGACACTCTTGTTACAATGTGGGGTGGAAATTGCCTCCTTCACCAGCAATTAAATAGGGATAGTAAATCCCTGGCTCGAAAATAAAAGCCACATATCTGTTGTTGTTGATTTCCACCACAAAAATGATGGCTAACCGTGCCTCCCGTCTGCTAACCGTGCCCCCCGTCTGCTAACCGTGCCCCCCGTCTGCTAACCGTGCCTCCCGTCTGCTAACCGTGCCCCCCGTCTGCTAACCGTGCCTCCCGTCTGCTAACCGTGCCCCCCGTCTGCTAACCGTGCCCCCGTCTGCTAACCGTGCCTCCCGTCTGCTAACCGTGCCCCCCGTCTGCTAACCGTGCCCCCCGTCTGCTAACCGTGCCCCCGTCTGCTAACCGTGCCTCCCGTCTGCTAACCGTGCCCCCCGTCTGCTAACCGTGCCTCCCGTCTGCTAACC
>NW_028168997.1:12500-14428 GCF_963971535.1 Notolepis coatsorum | reverse complement strand
AAGATGCTCTCTATTGTACATGAGTAGAAGTTCTTAAGGATCTTCTGGCTGACTTGGAACTTCCTTAGGCGCCTGAGGAAGTAGAGGCGTTGTCGTGCCTTCTTCACAACACCTGTCAATGTGTGTGGTCCATGTCAAGTCCTCGGATATGTAGGCTCCGAGGTACTTAAAGCTGTTGACTCTCTCAACCGGTGCCCCGTCGATGCTGAGGGGGCTGTAGTCCTTGACCCCCGACCTCCTGAAGTCCACAATCATCTCCTTTGTTTTGCTGACGTTCAGGGAGAGGCTGTTTTCCTGGCACCATCCCGCCAGGACCTTGACCTCTTCCAGGTAGGCCCTCTCGTCGTTGGCAGAGATCAGGCCCACCACCACTGTGTCGTCAGCAAATTTGACGATTGTATTGCTACTCCGCTGAGCCACACAGTCGTGTGTGTACAGGGAGTAGAGGAGGGGACTCAGAACACAGCCCTGGGGGGCCCCTATGTTGAGGGTGATGGATGAGGAGGTGCAGTTGCCTGCTCTCACCACCTGGGGTCTGCCAGTCAGGAAGTCCAAGACCCACTGGCAGAGGTCATAGCCCAAGCCCAGGTCCCTGAGCTTGGCTATGAGTATGGAGGGACTATGGTATTGAATGCCGAGCTGTAGTCGATGAATAGCATTCTCACATAGTTCCCCTGCCTCTTGTCCAGGTGTGATGCTGCTGTGTGCAGCACATGGGATATGGCGTCCTCCGTGGACCTGTTGGGGCGGTATGCAAATTGCAGGGGGTCCATGTTGATGGGGAGGGAGGAGCAGATGTAGCCCTTTACTAGCTTCTCAAAGCACTTCATGGCTATGGAGGTGAGAGCTACAGGGCGGTAGTCGTTGAGGCAAGCAGGCTTGGATTTTTTGGGTACAGGGATAATAGTGGTCTTCTTCAGGCAGGTGGGGATGACAGCCTGTTCTAAGGACAGGTTAAATATGTCAGTGAATACTGGGGCCAGTTGGTCGGCACAGACTTTTAGGACGCGGCCGGGGATGCCGTCCGGACCTGCTGCCTTCCTGATATTCACTTTTTTAAAGGTCCGCCTCACCTCATGCTCTGTTACCCTGAACACTGCGCCTCCATCAGCAGCCGACCCCCCCCCCCCCCATTGCCGAGGCTTGTGAGCTGGTGTTGTTATTACCAGCATCAAACCTCTGTGGGGCTATGGGGCGACAATAATGTGGTCAAGAGGCATGGTTCCTATCTTTAGCCTTTGGCGTGGTTTATTCATTCACATGTTAAACAGCAGTTCTAGAGTTCTCCTCTCACTGAGAGGCTGGTGAAAAGAGGTAGAGGGGGAGGAGGCATCTCTTTATATACTCGCCACCTGGTGGTATCATGAGTGGCTCCGCCTAGAGCGCCCTCTAATGGAAACAGTTATATATGCAGTTAGACAGTTACTAGCAATCCTACATAGAACCTCTAACTTTATCAGTATGTGACTGCGAGCTGAACTCTAGAAGGGGGTCTGATTCAGGTCAGCTATTTCACAGCAGCCAAACATGAGGTACAGGTGAGGAAATGTAAATGTAAAAGGTCCTTCCAGGCTGTAAAATCTAAAATCTATACCTTCTGCAATCCTCCCACTTTACCTTGACATAGAACAGATCCCAGGTCAGCATTGGCCTTTCTCCTCTCTATGGAGTCGGGGAGTATATGTGAATGTATACGTGTAAAGCAGAGGCACTGATGAGCAAATCCCTCAACAAAAAAAAGAACCAAAAAAAAGTCACATTGTTTCATTGTAAAATGATACGTAAAGGGCTTACCATTTTAAATGAACAAGCATGTTACCATTATAGGAAATGCACTTACAGTCTTCTTCAGAGTCAGACAAGAAAATAGATATTAATGTCCTCCTGTGAGTTCAGTAGAAAGCTAGCCGGCTGCAAGCTAGCCTAGC
>NW_028168997.1:0-7500 GCF_963971535.1 Notolepis coatsorum | reverse complement strand
AAACATGTGGACTATAGGCAGGACAACACTATCAAACACATGGACTATAGGCAGGACAACACCATCAAACACATGGACTATAGGCAGGACAACACTATCAAACACATGGACTATAGGCAGGACAACACCATCAAACACGTGGACTATAGGCAGGACAACACCATCAAACACCTGGACTATAGGCAGGACAACACCATCAAACACATGGACTATAGGCTGGACAACACCATCAAACACATGGACTATAGGCAGGACAACACCATCAAACACATGGACTATAGGCAGGACAACACTATCAAACACATGGACTATAGGCAGGACAACACCATCAAACACATGGACTATAGGCAGGACAACACCATCAAACACATGGACTATAGGCAGGACAACACCATCAAACACGTGGACTATAGGCAGGACAACACCATCAAACACGTGGACTATAGGCAGGACAACACCATCAAACACATGGACTATAGGCAGGACAACACCATCAAACACGTGGACTATAGGCAACACAACACCATCAACCATGTGGACTATAGGCAGGACAACACCATCAAACACATGGACTATAGGCAGGACAACACCATCAAACACATGGACTATAGGCAGGACAACACCATCAAACACATGGACTATAGGCAGGACAACACCATCAAACATGTGGACTATAGGCAGGACAACACTATCAAACACATGGACTATAGGCAGGACAACACCATCAAACACATGGACTATAGGCAGGACAACACTATCAAACACATGGACTATAGGCAGGACAACACCATCAAACACATGGACTATAGGCAGGACAACACTATCAAACACATGGACTATAGGCAGGACAACACCATCAAACACATGGACTATAGGCAGGACAACACCATCAAACACATGGACTATAGGCAGGACAACACCATCAAACACATGGACTATAGGCAGGACAACACTATCAAACACATGGACTATAGGCAGGACAACACCATCAAACACATGGACTATAGGCAGGACAACACCATCAAACACATGGACTATAGGCAGGACAACACTATCAAACACGTGGACTATAGGCAGGACAACACTATCAAACACGTGGACTATAGGCAGGACAACACCATCAAACACATGGACTATAGGCAGGACAACACCATCAAACATGTGGACTATAGGCAGGACAACACCATCAAACACGTGGACTATAGGCAGGACAATACCATCAAACACATGGACTATAGGCAGGACAACACCATCAAACACATGGACTATAGGCAGGACAACACCATCAAACACATGGACTATAGGCAGGACAACACCATCAAACACGTGGACTATAGGCAGGACAACACTATCAAACACATGGACTATAGGCAGGACAACACCATCAAACACGTGGACTATAGGCAGGACAACACCATCAAACACATGGACTATAGGCAGGACAACACCATCAAACACATGGACTATAGGCAGGACAACACCATCAAACACATGGACTATAGGCAGGACAACACCATCAAACACGTGGACTATAGGCAGGACAACACCATCAAACACATGGACTATAGGCAGGACAACACCATCAAACATGTGGACTATAGGCAGGGCAACACCATCAAACACATAGACTATAGGCAGGACAACACCATCAAACACATGGACTATAGGCAACACAACACCATCAAACACATGGACTATAGGCAGGACAACACCATCAAACACATGGACTATAGGCAGGACAATACCATCAAACACATGGACTATAGGCAGGACAACACCATCAAACATGTGGACTATAGGCAGGACAACACCATCAAACACATGGACTATAGGCAGGACAACACCATCAAACACATGGACTATAGGCAGGACAACACCATCAAACATGTGGACTATAGGCAGGACAACACCATCAAACACATGGACTATAGGCAGGACAACACTATCAAACACATGGACTATAGGCAGGACAACACCATCAAACACATGGACTATAGGCAGGACAACACCATCAAACACGTGGACTATAGGCAGGACAACACTATCAAACACGTGGACTATAGGCAGGACAACACCATCAAACACATGGACTATAGGCAGGACAACACCATCAAACACATGGACTATAGGCAGGACAACACTATCAAACACATGGACTATAGGCAGGACAACACCATCAAACATGTGGACTATAGGCAGGACAACACCATCAAACACATGGACTATAGGCAGGACAACACCATCAAACACATGGACTATAGGCAGGACAACACCATCAAACATGTGGACTATAGGCAGGACAACACCATCAAACACATGGACTATAGGCAGGACAACACCATCAAACACGTGGACTATAGGCAGGACAACACCATCAAACACATGGACTATAGGCAACACAACACTATCAAACACATGGACTATAGGCAGGACAACACCATCAAACACGTGGACTATAGGCAGGACAATACCATCAAACACATGGACTATAGGCAGGACAACACCATCAAACATGTGGACTATAGGCAGGACAACACCATCAAACACATGGACTATAGGCAGGACAACACTATCAAACACATGGACTATAGGCAGGACAACACCATCAAACACATGGACTATAGGCAGGACAACACCATCAAACACGTGGACTATAGGCAGGACAACACTATCAAACACGTGGACTATAGGCAGGACAACACCATCAAACACATGGACTATAGGCAGGACAACACCATCAAACACATGGACTATAGGCAGGACAACACCATCAAACACATGGACTATAGGCAGGACAACACCATCAAACACATGGACTATAGGCAGGACAACACTATCAAACACATGGACTATAGGCAGGACAACACCATCAAACACGTGGACTATAGGCAGGACAACACCATCAAACACATGGACTATAGGCAGGACAACACCATCAAACACATGGACTATAGGCAGGACAACACCATCAAACACATGGACTATAGGCAGGACAACACCATCAAACACATGGACTATAGGCAGGACAACACCATCAAACACATGGACTATAGGCAGGACAACACTATCAAACACATGGACTATAAGCAGGACAACACCATCAAACACATGGACTATAGGCAGGACAACACCATCAAACACGTGGACTATAGGCAGGACAACACCATCAAACACGTGGACTATAGGCAGGACAACACTATCAAACACATGGACTATAGGCAGGACAACACCATCAAACACATGGACTATAGGCAGGACAACACCATCAAACACATGGACTATAGGCAGGACAACACCATCAAACACGTGGACTATAGGCAGGACAACACCATCAAACACATGGACTATAGGCAGGACAACACTATCAAACACATGGACTATAGGCAGGACGACACCATCAAACACATGGACTATAGGCAGGACAACACCATCAAACATGTGGACTATAGGCAGGACAACACTATCAAACACATGGACTATAGGCAGGACAACACCATCAAACACATGGACTATAGGCAGGACAACACTATCAAACACATGGACTATAGGCAGGACAACACCATCAAACATGTGGACTATAGGCAGGACAACACCATCAAACATGTGGACTATAGGCAGGACAACACCATCAAACACATGGACTATAGGCAGGACAACACTATCAAACACATGGACTATAGGCAGGACAACACCATCAAACATGTGGACTATAGGCAGGACAACACCATCAAACACATGGACTATAGGCAACACAACACCATCAAACACATGGACTATAGGCAGGACAACACCATCAAACACATGGACTATAGGCAACACAACACCATCAAACACATGGACTATAGGCAGGACAACACCATCAAACACATGGACTATAGGCAGGACAACACCATCAAACACGTGGACTATAGGCAGGACAACACCATCAAACACATGGACTATAGGCAGGACAACACTATCAAACACATGGACTATAGGCAGGACAACACCATCAAACACGTGGACTATAGGCAGGACAACACCATCAAACACATGGACTATAGGCAACACAACACCATCAAACACATGGACTATAGGCAAGACAACACCATCAAACATGTGGACTATAGGCAGGACAACACCATCAAACACATGGACTATAGGCAGGACAACACCATCAAACACATGGACTATAGGCAGGACAACACCATCAAACACATGGACTATAGGCAGGACAACACTATCAAACACATGGACTATAGGCAGGACAACACCATCAAACACATGGACTATAGGCAGGACAACACCATCAAACACATGGACTATAGGCAGGACAACACCATCAAACACATGGACTATAGGCAGGACAACACCATCAAACACATGGACTATAGGCAGGACAACACTATCAAACACATGGACTATAGGCAGGACAACACCATCAAACACATGGACTATAGGCAGGACAACACCATCAAACACATGGACTATAGGCAGGACAACACCATCAAACACATGGACTATAGGCAGGACAACACCATCAAACACATGGACTATAGGCAGGACAACACTATCAAACACATGGACTATAGGCAGGACAACACCATCAAACACATGGACTATAGGCAACACAACACCATCAAACACATGGACTATAGGCAGGACAACACCATCAAACACATGGACTATAGGCAGGACAACACCATCAAACACATGGACTATAGGCAGGACAACACTATCAAACACGTGGACTATAGGCAGGACAACACTATCAAACACGTGGACTATAGGCAGGACAACACCATCAAACACATGGACTATAGGCAGGACAACACCATCAAACACATGGACTATAGGCAGGACAACACCATCAAACACGTGGACTGGAGATCAAGATTCAAAATTCAAGAGATTTATTTGTCACATACACATACATGTAGTGAAATGAAGGTGGCCATGGAGTTTTTGTTTTCTATTGTTATCGCATGTTATTACGTGCTATTACGCAGCAGCTAGATTTGATTTGATTAAATTTTTATTAAGGATCCCCATTAGCTGGTGCCATAGCAACCAGCTAGTCTTCCTGGGGTCCACACGAAAAAAAACATACAAAAACAATTATTATTGCAAAAACAAAATTACTAAAAGTCAGTACACACGATGCATAATGAAACTAACAATTAAGATGGCAAAAATTGCATTACAGTGTAAACAAATTATAAAAATACTTTACAGTGTTAAAAACAATATTTTTAAAAGTGAATCTACTGTAAATGCAGCAGAGGTTTTGAGGCAGGTTATTCCAAAGAGTTAATGCTCTAAAAATAAAATATCTCCTTAAAGCGTTGGTTTTAGGACCTGGCTATTCAAGCTGCCCACTACTGGAACCTCTAGTGTAATGCCCATGCACAGTATTACTAAAAACAATCTGTTTATGTATAAAAACAGGAGTTTTACTGCTCATGACCAACTTGAACAGCACAAGTATATTTAAAAGACAATCTATTTTCAATCTAGAGGATCTGTCCTGTGCTTGAGAGGCGCAGAATTATCTTGCACGTGGAATCGATGTGGAGTTATGTTACAGGGCAGAGGCTTAAGAGTAACAGCTTTGACATTATGGATTCCACCTCAGTTGTCAGTGGCTGGTTATCATTTAACTAATAAACATTGTTAGCAGCTGACTAACATTAGCTAGCTTAGCTGTAGGGTTGAATCAGGGCTTTTATAATATTCTAAAATACTATACAGCTGTCGCATTATGGGAATTAGTGCTAATACTAAATATACTGTAGTGCAGTATATCAGTGTTTCTCTAACCTCTTGCGATTGGGGACTGGCAAACGGTAGGGATGAGCAAAACAAACAATATTACCACCTTCCATTTCAGTACTAGAGAACCGAGCCCAGGGACCACTCAGCAATATCCCAGTGACCGGCACTGGTCCCTGGAGTTTGAGTAAAATGGCTCCATGTAATATTGTATCGACTACAGTAGTACAGTGTGGCACCCAGTAAACATGTAATCTTGTCCTCTTGTGACTGGTTACATCTCATTCTCCTATACGTCTCTGTACGCCAAGTGATTACTGTACATTCTTTACAAGCTTTTCCTTTTCGTCATGTGTTTTTAACCACAACATTTGAAATTTATTTGTCAAATTAATCTTTGTCTTTGTCTGTTAATAACTGATGTTATGTCCATTAACCCCCATTACAAGATACAGTCAATTACTGGTCTTTACAATAGGAACAAATGATACAGTTGGCTTGTCTCATATCTGTGGGATGAACTTTGACATTCCACTGTGATTTTCCCTAACGCACTTTCAGTTCCGCGTTCGGGTTCCGCGATTTGATTGGCCACTGACGTTTCTCTCAGCGCCAATCGCGTTACGCCTAATTCTGCCTCTAACAGCCTGCTAGCTAGCTAACGCCTAGTTCTATCACTGGTTAAGCTTGGCGACTCTTTCGAAGTTAGTTAAGGTTAGAGTTTGGAACCAGGGCTGGTGGTCTATCGCCAAACTCTAACCTTAACCAACTTCGAAAGAGTCGCCAAGCTTAACCAGTGATAGAACTAGGCGTAACGCGATTGGCGCTGAGAGAAACGTCAGTGGCCAATCAGATCGCGGAACCCGAACGCGGAACTGAAAGTGCGTTAGGGAAAATCTTTACGCGGCCAGGACAACGAAGAAGGGTGTTCTTTTTTCCAGCGCTACGTTCTCGTCGGAGTCACAGTAGTGTAATTAGGGGGGATCTGCTAACTAAATAGAATGAGATGAACGAGGTCGAAAAGATGAAGTTGGGTTGAATGAAGTGAACGTCACCTATAGATCCCACATGAAAACGCAGGCGTTAAATGCGGAGTTAAAGACTTGTCAGCAGGCAGGCAAACCGACAAAACCTTTACATCGAAAAGGACACAAAGGCCCGCGGCACATTCAACACTCAGTCTCCATCGCCGACAGTGGCTCAGGAGGTAGAGCGGTCGTCTGGTAACCAGAAGGTTAGCGTGTTGAAGTTTCCTTGAGCAAGACACTTAACCCCTAACTGCTCTCGATGAGCAAGGTTGGCACCTTGCATGGTTGCCTCTGCCGTTGGTGTGTGAACGTGTGAGTGAAAGGAGCGAATGTGGGGCATGTTAAGTGCTTATAAAAGCGCTATATAAATGCGGTCCATGTGTTGCGCGTGTGGCCGGACGTATGCTGTCATGGAGCACATCGCGGGGTCGGCAGGAAAGAACACGGAATCACAAAGAAGAGAGGAGGAGGGGGGGGGGTGGGCAGGGAAGGGCTCTTTCTTTCTTCATATAGTTTATTTTAATTAATCAGATTAGGTGAAAAAGCCTCAGCAACAGCCCACCTTATGCTTTCAAGTGGCAGCATCTTACGGGTCCCTGCGCTCCGTTAAGCACTTTAGGCTGATCAGTGCCCCGGAGGCTATGATAAGAAGATTAGGCCTGATTAAAGTCGTATCAGTGGAATTTGAGCAGGGGACCTGCCAGGACAGACCACCCCCCCC
>NW_028168998.1:0-22265 GCF_963971535.1 Notolepis coatsorum | reverse complement strand
TAAAACAAAACCACATCACATATTGGAAAACACAAACAAAAGCACAGAGCAAAATGCAGTGCTATCTGGCTCTAAAGCGACAGTACACCATAGCGGATTATTTGAGCATGGTGACTGATCAACAACTAAAAAGAACCTTGACAAAATACAGACTGAGTGAGCACAGCCTCGCTGTTGAAAAGGGAAGGCACAGGAAAACCTGGCTTCCTGCAGAGCAAAGGCTGTGCTGTCATTGCATCCTCAGTGAGCCTGAAACTGAGTTGCACTTCCTCACCAAATGTGAAAAATATAAATATATTAGAGAAACGCATTTAAAAAATGTTGAACTAATAACAAAAGGTTTTCTTGCACTACCAGATACAGGAAAACTACCAGTCCTACTAGGGGAGGACTCAACAAGCTGTGCGCTAGCAGCAGCCTATGTTACTGCCTGCCACAAACTGAGGGACAGTGAGTGACAGTCAACTGACATGTTTATGCCGTAATATTTTATGTTCTATTTTATGATGATAATTTTTGTATGTACTATGACATTAATATCTGTTTTGTAATCCATGCTTATGTTATTAATCATTTTCTTTGGCAACATGTACAAGTTGCGTCATGCCAATAAAGCCACTTGAATTGAATTGAATTGAAATTGACAGAGAGAGGAGTGAGAGGAAGTGAGCGAGAGAGACGAAGAGAGAGAGAGACAGAGAGAGGAGTGGGAGAGAGGATAGAGAGAGAGACATGGAGAGAGGAGTGAGCGAGAGAGACATATAGAGAGGAGTGAGAGAGACATAGGAGTGAGAGAGACATAGAGAGAGAGAGAGACATAGAGAGAGGAGTGAGCGAGAGAGACATAGAGAGAGGAGTCAGAGAGAGAGAGACAGAGAGAGGAGTGAGAGAGAGGATAGAGAGAGAGACATGGAGAGAGGAGTGAGAGAGAGAGAGAGAGAGAGAGAGAGAGAGAGAGAGAGAGAGAGAGAGAGAGAGAGAGAGAGAGAGACATAGAGAGTAGCCTACCCCTCTCTCTTTTCCCTCCCATCTGTCGTCTAAAACGGCTACAATCGGTGTTGCTTCCCCTCCTCGGTCCAGCTGGTCCTGCTGGGTGTGTGTGTCTCTCTGTGGGGGCCTCTGGCTTGTCGAGAGAGGGTTCTGCTCAAAGTCATTCACTTAACCTGCATTTATCCAAGAGAGGGCTGTCAGCTCCTTGCCATAGTCTCATCATGGTATGTATCCATCGTGTGAAGGCCTACTGTATACCTGCATGTACGTGTCCATCGCGTGAAGGCCTACTGTATATACAAGTCAGATGTATTATTTTTAGCCTATTTTAAACTGAATCAAACCGCACTTTTTTTTACTCTATCTAATCTATTCTATTTCATTATTTGTATTGCTGAATAACTGTGATTTGCCTAACCTTGCTACCTCTCTATCTCTTTGTATTTACATTTTAAACTTTTATGCTCGCTTATGCCTGTATTTTTTACCGTTGTTGTATGTCCGTTCAATTTTATAAATTTTAGACTATTTTTAATCTTAATCATTTTAAACTATTTTATTATTTGTATTACTGAATGAAACTGTAAACAGAGAGGCCTATTAGGATGCTAGATCCTAATGTGAAACACTGTGATTTACCATACCTTGCTATGCTCGCTCATGCCTGTATTTCTTTACTGTTGTGAAGCACTTTGAACTGCAACCTCTGTATGAAAAGTGCTATACAAATAAAGTTATTATTATTATTATTTGTATAGCCCCAAATCACATCATGCCTCAATGGGCTGGGAAAAAGGGAGAAACCTTGGGCAGTAGTATACCGTCACGTTAATGACTGTGTTAAACTGTGCTGCTGAAACCAAAACCCCCACACACTCATAATAAGGAAATTCACACACCGTTTACAACGGAATGAAACAGGCGATATGAGTTCACACAGCGGCTCACGACGATAACACAGAGCTTATAATAACACCGCAAATCACTGTTATGGGATACCTGCCACCGGCGGTTTGAAAACACATTCATAACAAATACAGTATTAAAAGAGGCTCGACTCCCATCCGTGCTACCGGTGTAAATCATTAGTGTTTAGAGTCGCACCCAGGGAGCTGGGTGGAGCTATGGTGGAGCTATGGTGGAGCTGGGTGGAGCTAGGTGGAGCTAGGTGGAGCTCGGTGGAGCTAGGTGGAGCTAGGTGGAGCTAGTGGAGCTAGGTGGAGCTGGGTGGAGCTAGGTGGAGCTGGGTGGAGCTAGGTGGAGCTAGGTGGAGCTGGGTGGAAGTAGTGGAGCTAGTGGAGCTAGTGGAGCTAGGTGGAGCTAGGTGGAGCTGGGTGGAGCTATGGTGGAGCTAGGTGGAGCTAGGTGGAGCTGGGTGGAGCTAGTGGAGCTAGGTGGAGCTAGGTGGAGCTGGGTGGAGCTAGTGGAGCTAGGTGGAGCTAGGTGGAGCTAGTGGAGCTAGGTGGAGCTGGGTGGAGCTGGGTGGAGCTAGGTGGAGCTAGTGGAGCTAGGTGGAGCTAGTGGAGCTAGTGGAGCTAGGTGGAGCTAGGTGGAGCTAGTGGAGCTAGTGGAGCTAGATGGAGCTAGGTGGAGCTAGTAGAGCTAGTAGAGCTGGGTGGAGCTGGGTGGAGCTGGGTGGAGCTAGGTGGAGCTAGTGGAGCTAAGTGGAGCTAGTGGAGCTAGTGGAGCTGGGTGGAGCTAGTGGAGCTAGGTGGAGCTAGTGGAGCTAGTGGAGCTAGGTGGAGCTAGTGGAGCTAGGTGGAGCTAGTGGAGCTAGATGGAGCTAGGTGGAGCTAGTAGAGCTAGGTGGAGCTAGTGGAGCTGGGTGGAGCTGGGTGGAGCTAGGTGGAGCTAGTGGAGCTAGATGGAGCTAGGTGGAGCTAGTGGAGCTAGTGGAGCTAGTGGAGCTAGGTGGAGCTAGTGGAGCTAGTGGAGCTAGTGGAGCTAGTGGAGCTAGGTGGAGCTAGTGGAGCTGGGTGGAGCTGGGTGGAGCTAGTGGAGCTAGTGGAACTAGGTGGAGCTAGTGGAGCTAGTGGAACTAGGTGGAGCTAGGTGGAGCTAGTGGAGCTAGATGGAGCTAAGAGGAGCTAGTGGAGCTAGGTGGAGCTAGGTGGAGCTAGGTGGAGCTAGTGGAGCTAGATGGAGCTAGTAGAGCTAGGTGGAGCTAGTAGAGCTAGGTGGAGCTAGTGGAGCTAGATGGAGCTAGGTGGAGCTAGTGGAGCTAAGTGGAGCTAGTGGAGCTAGATGGAGCTAGTGGAGCTAGATGGAGCTAGGTGGAGCTAGTGGAGCTAAGTGGAGCTAGTGGAGCTAGGTGGAGCTAGATGGAGCTAGTGGAGCTAGATGGAGCTAGGTGGAGCTAGTGGAGCTAAGTGGAGCTAGTGGAGCTAGGTGGAGCTAGTGGAGCTAAGTGGAGCTAGTGGAGCTAGTGGAGCTAGTGGAGCTAGAGGAGCTAGATGGAGCTAGTGGAGCTAGTGGAGCTAGTGGAGCTAGTGGAGCTAGGTGGAGCTAGTGGAGCTGGGTGGAGCTAGTGGAGCTAGTGGAGCTAGTGGAGCTGGGTGGAGCTAGTGGAGCTAGGTGGAGCTAGTGGAGCTAGTGGAGCTAGTGGAGCTAGTGGAGCTAGTGGAGCTAGGTGGAGCTAGTGGAGCTAGGTGGAGCTAGTGGAGCTAGTGGAGCTAGTGGAGCTAGTGGAGCTAGTGGAGCTAGTGGAGCTGGGTGGAGCTAGGTGGAGCTAGTGGAGCTAGTGGAGCTAGTGGAGCTAGTGGAGCTAGTGGAGCTAGGTGGAGCTAGTGGAGCTAGGTGGAGCTAGTGGAGCTAGTGGAGCTAGTGGAGCTAGTGGAGCTAGGTGGAGCTAGTGGAGCTAGGTGGAGCTGGTGGAGCTAGTGGAGCTGGGTGGAGCTAGTGGAGCTAGTGGAGCTAGGTGGAGCTAGTGGAGCTGGGTGGAGCTAGTGGAGCTAGTGGAGCTGGGTGGAGCTAGTGGAGCTAGTGGAGCTAGGTGGAGCTAGTGGAGCTAGTGGAGCTAGGTGGAGCTAGTGGAGCTAGTGGAGCTGGGTGGAGCTAGTGGAGCTAGTGGAGCTAGGTGGAGCTAGTGGAGCTAGTGGAGCTAGTGGAGCTAGTGGAGCTAGGTGGAGCTAGTGGAGCTAGTGGAGCTAGGTGGAGCTAGTGGAGCTGGGTGGAGCTAGTGGAGCTAGTGGAGCTAGTGGAGCTAGGTGGAGCTAGTGGAGCTGGGTGGAGCTAGTGGAGCTAGTGGAGCTAGTGGAGCTAGGTGGAGCTAGTGGAGCTGGGTGGAGCTAGGTGGAGCTAGTGGAGCTAGTGGAGCTAGGTGGAGCTGGGTGGAGCTAGTGGAGCTGGGTGGAGCTAGTGGAGCTAGTGGAGCTAGGTGGAGCTAGTGGAGCTAGGTGGAGCTAGGTGGAGCTAGTGGAGCTAGTGGAGCTAGTGGAGCTAGTGGAGCTGGGTGGAGCTGGGTGGAGCTGGGTGGAGCTAGTGGAGCTAGGTGGAGCTGGGTGGAGCTAGTGGAGCTAGGTGGAGCTAGGTGAAGCTAGTGGAGCTAGGTGAAGCTGGGTGGAGCTGGGTGGAGCTAGTGGAGCTGGGTGGAGCTAGTGGAGCTGGGTGGAGCTAGTGGAGCTAGTGGAGCTAGTGGAGCTAGTGGAGCTAGTGGAGCTAGGTGGAGCTAGTGGAGCTAGTGGAGCTAGTGGAGCTGGGTGGAGCTGGGTGGAGCTAGTGGAGCTGGGTGGAGCTGGGTGGAGCTAGTGGAGCTAGATGGAGCTAGGTGGAGCTAGGTGAAGCTAGGTGGAGCTAGTGGAGCTGGGTGGAGCTGGGTGGAGCTAGTGGAGCTAGGTGGAGCTAGGTGGAGCTGGGTGGAGCTAGTGGAGCTGGGTGGAGCTGGGTGGAGCTAGTGGAGCTAGTGGAGCTGGGTGGAGCTGGGTGGAGCTAGTGGAGCTAGTGGAGCTGGGTGGAGCTGGGTGGAGCTAGTGGAGCTGGGTGGAGCTGGGTGGAGCTAGGTGGAGCTGGGTGGAGCTAGTGGAGCTGGGTGGAGCTAGTGGAGCTAGTGGAGCTAGTGGAGCTAGTGGAGCTGGATGGAGCTAGTGGAGCTGGATGGAGCTGGGTGGAGCTAGTGGAGCTGGGTGGAGCTGGGTGGAGCTAGTGGAGCTGGGTGGAGCTGGGTGGAGCTGGGTGGAGCTAGTGGAGCTAGTGGAGCTGGGTGGAGCTAGTGGAGCTAGTGGAGCTAGGTGGAGCTAGGTGGAGCTAGTGGAGCTAGTGGAGCTGGGTGGAGCTGGATGGAGCTAGGTGGAGCTGGGTGGAGCTAGTGGAGCTGGGTGGAGCTGGGTGGAGCTAGTGGAGCTAGGTGGAGCTAGTGGAGCTAGTGGAGCTAGTGGAGCTAGGTGGAGCTAGTGGAGCTAGTGGAGCTAGGTGGAGCTGGGTGGAGCTAGTGGAGCTATGGTGGAGCTAGGTGGAGCTAGTGGAGCTGGGTGGAGCTGGGTGGAGCTAGGTGGAGCTAGTGGAGCTAGGTGGAGCTAGTGGAGCTAGTGGAGCTAGGTGGAGCTAGTGGAGCTAGGTGGAGCTAGGTGGAGCTAGTGGAGCTAGTGGAGCTAGTGGAGCTAGGTGGAGCTAGTGGAGCTAGTGGAGCTAGTGGAGCTAGGTGGAGCTAGTGGAGCTAGGTGGAGCTAGGTGGAGCTAGGTGGAGCTAGTGGAGCTAGTGGAGCTAGGTGGAGCTAGGTGGAGCTAGGTGGAGCTAGTGGAGCTAGGTGGAGCTAGGTGGAGCTAGGTGGAGCTAGGTGGAGCTGGGTGGAGCTAGTGGAGCTAGGTGGAGCTAGGTGGAGCTAGGTGGAGCTAGGTGGAGCTGGGTGGAGCTAGTGGAGCTAGGTGGAGCTATGGTGGAGCTAGGTTGAGCTAAGTGGAGCTAGTGGAGCTAGTGGAGCTAGGTGGAGCTAGGTTGAGCTAAGTGGAGCTAGTGGAGCTAGGTGGAGCTAGGTGGAGCTAGGTGGAGCTAGTGGAGCTAGGTGGAGCTAGGTGGAGCTAGGTGGAGCTGGGTGGAGCTAGGTGGAGCTAGGTGGAGCTAGGTGGAGCTAGGTGGAGCTAGGTGGAGCTAGTGGAGCTAGGTGGAGCTAGTGGAGCTAGGTGGAGCTAGTGGAGCTAGTGGAGCTAGTGGAGCTGGGTGGAGCTAGTGGAGCTAGTGGAGCTAGGTGGAGCTGGGTGGAGCTAGGTGGAGCTAGTGGAGCTAAGTGGAGCTAGTGGAGCTAGTGGAGCTAGGTGGAGCTAGTGGAGCTAGTGGAGCTAGGTGGAGCTGGGTGGAGCTAGGTGGAGCTAGTGGAGCTAGTGGAGCTAGTGGAGCTAGTGGAGCTAGTGGAGATAGATGGAGCTAGGTGGAGCTAGTGGAGCTAAGTGGAGCTAAGTGGAGCTAGGTGGAGCTAGTGGAGCTAGTGGAGCTAGGTGGAGCTAGTGGAGCTAAGTGGAGCTAAGTGGAGCTAGGTGGAGCTAGGTGGAGCTAGTGGAGCTAGGTGGAGCTAGTGGAGCTAGGTGGAGATAGTGGAGCTGGGTGGAGCTAGGTGGAGCTGGGTGGAGCTAGTGGAGCTGGGTGGAGCTAGTGGAGCTAGTGGAGCTAAGTGGAGCTAAGTGGAGCTAGGTGGAGCTGGGTGGAGCTAGGTGGAGCTAGTGGAGCTAGGTGGAGATAGTGGAGCTGGGTGGAGCTAGTGGAGCTAGGTGGAGATAGTGGAGCTGGGTGGAGCTAGGTGGAGCTAGTGGAGCTAGGTGGAGCTAGTGGAGCTAGGTGGAGCTGGGTGGAGCTAGGTGGAGATAGTGGAGCTAGGTGGAGCTGGGTGGAGCTAGGTGGAGCTGGGTGGAGCTAGGTGGAGCTAGTGGAGCTAGGTGGAGCTAGGTGGAGCTGGGTGGAGCTAGGTGGAGCTGGGTGGAGCTAGTGGAGCTAGGTGGAGCTAGTGGAGCTAGGTGGAGCTAGTGGAGCTAGGTGGAGATAGTGGAGCTGGGTGGAACTAGGTGGAGCTGGGTGGAGCTAGTGGAGCTGGGTGGAGCTAGGTGGAGCTAGTGGAGCTGGGTGGAGCTGGGTGGAGCTAGTGGAGCTGGGTGGAGCTGGGTGGAGCTAGTGGAGCTGGGTGGAGCTAGTGGAGCTGGGTGGAGCTAGGTGGAGCTAGTGGAGCTGGGTGGAGCTGGCGGTGAGGGCTAATGGCTGTTTACATGAAGAGGAGCGCTGCTGTGGTCGAGACGCAGACGTGTAATGATACAGTGTCTGTCTGTGAGACTGTCTCCTTTTTTTTTAGCATTCGCTTGTATTTAAGTTGTTCATTCTAGCTAAGTATTGTGTGATCTGTGTGATTGTGTGATGTTGTGTGAAGGGCGGACTAGCAAAGTGAGTTTTTCATTGTATACTGCAAACTGTCTGTTTAACTGCACGTGACAATAAATCATCTTGAATGGTTTGGACCCGCGGACGACGCCAGACTTTGGGTCACTGTGAGATATCAGACCAGATATCAGACCAGATATCATATCAGATATCAGACCAGATATCAGACTGGTTTCCAGCTAGAAACACAAATACTGTACTTGTATATCGAATGATCGGCTTGTGCTCAGGGTGCCTCGAGTTCGGTCTGAGCTTGGAAAATCTGCCTTCTCCTACGATGCTCCATACACATGGAATACCCTGCAAAAGACTCTAAAGCTCGGAACATTCCCGTCATTCATGGAGTTTAAAGGCATTGCACTTGACCTATGTACTGAATCATGTAATTGTTTTTAATCCATCATTGTAGTAATTGTAATTCATTGTAATTATTAACTGTTATGATATTTGTGTCCTTTGTTAACTCGTCATCACTGTAAATGAGGGAAACCTCAGTGCTTTCACGAGTATAAATAAAGGTTTGAAATGAAATGAAAATGAAGTATATGGGAGCGTCACTAATAACATGTTCTTCTAGAGACTAGGTTAAATCTATTTGAATCCTTTATTTGAATAATCTGGAATAAAATCCCAGATTAACCTTAAAAATGCTATATTGTCTTGACTGCTGTAGTGTTTTAGTCGTGTTAAAGGGGCACTTCACCAAAAAAATTAAACATTCCACACGCATCCGGTTTGACAGTTATTGATTAATACATTAATTTGTACAGTATGTGGCCACCACCGGTGATGTCATCGGGGACATTGAATCCGCGTGTTAATTACAGCTTCATGAAATGATGCAGTTGGAAGAGATAGCAATACCTTGCCTTATAGGGACCTTATCATTTCATGGAGCTGTAATTATCCCAACACAAGGATTCAATGTCCCCTGATGACATCACTGGTCGTGGTCATATTCAAACTAATTTACTCCCAATTACTCTCAAACTAAAGGAATGTGTGCAAAACTGTTTAGAGTGTTTGACTGTGTGTGAGAATATTTTTGCAAAATAAATCGGCATAGTTTCTTTGGGGGGGGGGGGGGGGGGGTGAGGTGGCCCATTAAATAAAAAGTACATTAACATAACTGCTTTGTGGTCAGTTCTTAATGTAAACATTAATATCTTTAATAACGCACCAGGTCAGAGGTCACCAGGTCGAGGGCACCCGGTCAGACGGCTCCAAATTGCTATTTTACCTGAAATATTCCGAAACAAATCAATATCAAGTCAATATCAACCCGTCGCTGATCTGGACCATTTCATCTGCAAAACGAGACAGAATGAAGTCTTTAATAATAATAATAATTAGGGATGTCCGATATTATCGGCCGATATTAGCATAAAAATGTGATATCGGAAAATCGGTATCGGCTTTAAATTTTTATTTTATTTATTTTTTACATTTATTTAACCTTTATTTACCCAGGCAAGCAAGTAAGAACAAATTATTATTTTATTTATTGTCAAAGTATGCATAATGTTGTGTTAATTACACAACAAGAGATATGTAATGTTAATTACCTGAAATTATTTGGGGGGGGGGGGCCCTGCATATATTGGTATCGGTTGATATCGGTATCGGAAATTAAGAGCTGGACAATATCGGTATATCGGTATCGGTAAAAAAGCCAATATCGAGCATCCCTAATAATAATAATAATAATAATAATAATAATAATAATAATAATAATAATAATAATAATAATAATAATAATAATAATAATAATAATAATAATAAATTGTATTTGTAGTGCACTCTTCGTTCACTAGGATCCCAAAGTTTACAAAACATTTGGTATCTCTAACTCGTCTGGGAATTGGTCCAGTAGTTTAAACATTCCAAACAGCGATGTTGTAAAATATCCTGAAATGCAGATGAATCTGACCCAATGTGTTTGGCTGTGTGTGTGTGTTACTTGTGTGACTGAGGAGGACCATGTGGGCACAGCCCCTGCCAACCCTGTTCCCATTAACCACGGTGCACCACCACACCCTGTTCGCCCATTAACCATTTGTTAATCTGGACCGTCTTCTTCTTCCTGGGCCCGCCGTAGAAGAAGAGGGTTGGTCTGGCTGGACGACGTGGGTTTGCCCAATGGGCCGGCGGGTCTCTGTAATGATGAGTTACAGCCTCGGTTACCGTCCAATCAGGGCCTGGTCTTTGTGGGCTCTCCCGGGCCTCCGATTGGCTAGTATTAATAGAGGGGAGAGTGGAAGAAGGCCTGTGCTGCTGAGAGGAATGGCGCTGTTCCGTGTTCATTAAGTGATTAGGTCTGGTTTTGCACGCACACACACACACGCACACACACGCACACACACACGCACACACGCACGCACACACGCACACGCACACACGGCACCTGCTCTAATCCTCCACACAGCCAAAGTCCCCTCAGCTCTCACTCACGCATCACGTGGCTCATAGGAGCCCTGGCTTAGCCGCCCGCAAGGCAGCGCTACATTGCTATGCTAACCCAGCCACACACATGTGCAGGCTACCTTCCATAAGAACCATCTCATAGACACCATGTCCCCCTCTCCAGGTTCTATAAGAACCATCTCATAGACACCATGCCCCTCTCCAGGTTCTATAAGAACCATCTCATAGACACCATGCCCCTCTCCAGGTTCTATAAGAACCATCTCATAGACACCATGCCCTCTCTCTCCAGGTTCTATAAGAACCATCTCATAGACACCATGTCCTCCAGGTTCTATAAGAACCATCTCATAGACACCATGTCCTCCAGGTTCTATAAGAACCATCTCATAGACACCATGTCCTCCAGGTTCTATAAGAACCATCTCATAGACACCATGTCCTCCAGGTTCTATAAGAACCATCTCATAGACACCATGTCCCTCCAGGTTCTATAAGAACCATCTCATAGACACCATGTCCCTCCAGGTTCTATAAGAACCATCTCATAGACACCATGCCCCTCTCTCCAGGTTCTATAAGAACCATCTCATAGACACCATGCCCCTCTCTCCAGGTTCTATAAGAACCATCTCATAGACACCATGCCCCTCTCTCCAGGTTCTATAAGAACCATCTCATAGACACCATGCCCCTCTCTCCAGGTTCTATAAGAACCATCTCATAGACACCATGCCCCTCTCTCCAGGTTCTATAAGAACCATCTCATAGACACCATGCCCCTCTCTCCAGGTTCTATAAGAACCATCTCATAGACACCATGCCCCTCTCTCTCCAGGTTCTATAAGAACCATCTCATAGACACCATGCCCCTCTCTCCAGGTTCTATAAGAACCATCTCATAGACACCATGTCCCTCTCTCCAGGTTCTATAAGAACCATCTCATAGACACCATGCCCCTCTCTCCAGGTTCTATAAGAACCATCTCATAGACACCATGCCCCTCTCTCCAGGTTCTATAAGAACCATCTCATAGACACCATGCCCCTCTCCAGGTTCTATAAGAACCATCTCATAGACACCATGTCCCCTCCAGGTTCTATAAGAACCATCTCATAGACACCATGTCCTCTCTCCAGGTTCTATAAGAACCATCTCATAGACACCATGTCCTCCAGGTTCTATAAGAACCATCTCATAGACACCATGTCCTCTCTCCAGGTTCTATAAGAACCATCTCATAGACACCATGTCCCCTCTCTCCAGGTTCTATAAGAACCATCTCATAGACACCATGTCCTCTCTCCAGGTTCTATAAGAACCATCTCATAGACACCATGCCCCTCTCTCCAGGTTCTATAAGAACCATCTCATAGACACCATGTCCCCTCTCTCCAGGTTCTATAAGAACCATCTCATAGACACCATGTCCTCTCTCCAGGTTCTATAAGAACCATCTCATAGACACCATGTCCTCTCTCCAGGTTCTATAAGAACCATCTCATAGACACCATGCCCCCCTCTCCAGGTTCTATAAGAACCATCTCATAGACACCATGTTCCCTCCAGTGTGTGTGTGTGCAAGTGTGTCTGTGTGTGTACCAGCTTGTTTATGTGTGTGTGTGTGTGTGTGTGTGCCAGTGTGTCAGTGTGTGTGTGTGTGTGCCAGCATGTCTGTGTGTGTATGTGTGTGTGTTCCAGCGTGTCTATGTGTGTGTATGTGTGTGTGTTCCAGCGTGTCTATGTGTGTGTATGTGTGTGTGTTCCAGCGTGTCTATGTGTGTATGTGTGTGTGTTCCAGCGTGTCTATGTGTGTGTATGTGTGTGTGTTCCAGCATGTCTATGTGTGTGTATGTGTGTGTGTTCCAGCATGTCTATGTGTGTGTGTGTGTGTGCCAGCGTGTATATGTGTGTGTGTGTGTGTGTGTGCCAGCGTGTATATGTGTGTGTGTGTGTGTGCCAGCGTGTCAGTGTGTGTGTGTGCCAGCATGTCTATGTGTGTGTATGTGTGTGTGTTCCAGCATGTCTATGTGTGTGTATGTGTGTGTGTTGCAGCGTGTCTATGTGTGTATGTGTGTGTGTTCCAGCGTGTCTATGTGTGTGTGTGTGTGTGTGTGTGTGTGTTCCAGCGTGTCTATGTGTGTGTATGTGTGTGTGTTTCAGCGTGTCTATGTGTGTGTGTGTGTGTGTTTGTGTGTGTGTGCCAGCGTGTCTATGTGTGTGTGTGTGTGTGTGTGTGTGCCAGCGTGTCTATGTAATGTGCTTGCGTATGCACCGTCAATCCCATTCACCATTTATGACATCGCCATCCGCTCCTTCCTCAGTCAGATGGCGTAATGGTGCCATGATCCGTCTGTTGGCTTTTATAATGTCTTTCATTATCTCCACGGGCTGTGAGGAGGTGCCCTGCCACCCGAGGGAGCGCTCATTGAGACGTAAAACCCTCTCTCCCTGTTCCTCAGCAGGTGTCTGGTTGTAGAAGTTTTTATTTTTATTTTGTATCCACTTTTTCTCCCCATTTTCTATTTTCCTCCCATCCCAATTTCGTATTATCCAATTCCACCCTCCCCTGTCTTGAACGTTGCTAGACCATGCCTCCCACTGGTCGGTTGTAGTGAGGACAGAAGCCTTGCATCACGTGTCCCCTCCGGTACACGAGGAGGCAGCCTGTCGCATCTTTTCACCGCAGCAGCTCGAACTCTCAGTGGCGAGGAGTAACGCGTGGGAGGCTCACGCTGCCCCCGTCACTTCCTGCTTCCGTCGCACCGGCGTCACCAAACCGACCTGTAGGAGTCGCTGTCCACAACGTCAAATCCCCACCCACCGGCTTTCCCACCCTCTAACACTTGCCAATTGTGTTAGTATGAACGACCGGCCAAGCCGGTAGCAACGCCAAGAGCTGGGCTCGAACCCAGCGTCTCCTGCGTTAGAGGCGAGCGCCTTGCCCACTGCGCCAATCAGCCGCCCGGTTGTAGAAGGTGTTTGTGTTTTAGAACGTCGAAGGTGACTGCAGTGACTTAACCCTTTCACTACCACACTATAGAAGGTTAACCTTTCACTACCACACTATAGAAGGTTAACCCTTTCACTACCACACTACAGAAGGTTAACCCATTCACTACCACACTACAGAAGGTTAACCCTTTCACTGCCACACTACAGAAGGTTAACCTCTCACTAATAATAATAATAATGCAGTCTTTATTTGGCATGCAAATGACACACACACATGCGATGGGCGGCACACACACACAGGAACACACACATCCCGTTGTCCTTCCCCCCATGGGCAGCCGGGAGCAGGTAGGGCGCGGACGTTAGCCACGCCCCGGGGACCAATCCTAGTGCTCCTGCCCGTCTTTGTCAAGGACGCCACAGCGTTAGCGATCTGTTGTTGTGCATGTTTTTCCATTGGGTTTATCTTATTGGGGGGGGGGGACCCTTGCGAGCACGGGGAGAACATGCAAACTCCACACAGAAAGGCTGGGAGAAACCCCACCTGGGTACCTGGCAACGTGGAAACCTGGTCCCCAAGCGGGAATCAAACCCTGGACCTTCTTGCTGTGCGGCGACATTGTTAACCACTACACCACCGTGCCACTAACCCTTTCACTACCACACTACAGATGGTTAACCTTTTCACTACCACACTACAGAAGGTTAACCTTTCACTAACACACTACAGACGGTTAACCCATTGTCTAGAGATATTGACTGAGGGGCATGTTGGTGTAGGATGTAGGATGTAGGAAGTAGGGTGTATCATGTAGGGCATGTTGGTGTAGGATGCTCTAATCACGCTGTTATCTATACGTTCTTTTTAAATTCATGTTATATTTAGAAAGTGAAATGGACTGGATTTCAGGGGCTTTTATACCTTTCATCAGACAACAAGCTGCCTTTGATTCTCTGCTCTCTCCCTCTCTCTCTCTCTCTCTCGCTCTCTCTCTCTCTCTCTCTCTCTCTCTCTCTCTCTCTCTCTCTCTCTCTCTCTCTCTCTCAATTCAAAGGGGCTTTAATTGACATAGGAAACATATGTTTACATTGCCAAAGCCAGTATTAAAACAATCAGAGATCCGTACGTACAAGATATTCCTTTATTGATCCCCTTGGGGAAATTAAGAATTCAGGCATCATAGCAGCATGGGGGAGGGGGAGGGGAGGTACAGGTACTGTAGTAAAAACAAGCGGTGTAAACAAATCTCTCTCTCTCTCTCTCTCTCTCTCTCTCTCTCTCTCTCTCTCTCTCTTTCTCTCTGCTGACTTGTCAGTGTAGTGTGCTGGCTGGCTCTGTGAGGTGTTTGGGCCAAACGCCATCTGTCTTCATGTCGTCTCCATGTCAAAGAGAAGTGTGTGTGTGTCTGTGTGTGTGTGTCTGTGTGTGTGTGTTGGTGTGTGTGTATGTGAAGGAATTTTCTCTTTTCATTTTCTGGGAGAGCATGAACATGAGTGTACACACACACGCACACACACACGCACGCACGTGTACACACACACACACGTATACACACACACACACACGCACGCACGCACGCACGCACGCAAGCACGCACACACACACACACACACACACACACACACACACACACACACACACACACACACACACACACACACACACACACACACACACACACACACACACACACACCTACACACACACACACACTCAACATATTGACCGGTGAGATGCCTCGGTACAATGCACAGTAACATAAAACCGTTAATTTGGCGTTGATTGATAGGCGCTGATAGGTGAAGTGGATTTTTCTCCTGGGCCGGTGGTGGAAGCGAGGATCCATAGCGTCTCACAGTCCATGATGCCCCTGATGATGACGAGTGGGGAGGAAGCCCAGTCGATGCTGTCAATGGAAACCACTTGGCCGGATCCATGGGAACCTGTGTGTGTGTGTGTGTGTGAGTGTGTGTGTGTGTGTGTGTGTGTGTGTGTGTGTGTGTGTGTGTGTGTGTGTGTGTGTGTGCGCGCGCGTGCGCGCGTGTGTGTGTGTGTGTGTGTGTGTGTGTGTGTGTGTGTGTGTGTGTGTGTGTGTGTGTGTGTGTGTGTGTGTGTGTGTGTGTGTGTGTGTGTGTGTGTGTGTGTGTGTGGTGCCGGTGTACTGTACGTGTAACATTCAGATTCCTTTCATCGTCACAGCATTTCACTGTATATACTTGTATGCCGTGACAAATAAAACTCGTGACTTGACTTGACATTAGTTCCAAAAATTGTGAAATTCACTTTGTTGTGGTCCCTCGACCGTAGCAGCAAGCATCCAATATAATATAAATAAAACAAAATAGCATAGCATAGAGAGATCAGAGGGAATAACAGAGAGATCAGAGGGAACAACAGAGAGATCAGAGGGAACAACAGAGAGATCAGAGGGAACAACAGAGAGATCAGAGGAACAACAGAGAGATCAGAGGGAACAACAGAGAGATCAGAGGGAACAACAGAGAGATCAGAGGGAACAACAGAGAGATCAGAGGGAACAACAGAGAGATCAGAGGGAACAACAGAGAGATCAGAGGGAACAACAGAGAGATCAGAGGGAACAACAGAGAGATCAGAGGGAACAACAGAGAGATCAGAGGGAACAACAGAGAGATCAGAGGGAACAACAGAGAGATCAGAGGGAACAACAGAGAGATCAGAGGGAACAACAGAGAGATCAGAGGAACAACAGAGAGATCAGAGGGAACAACAGAGAGATCAGAGGAACAACAGAGAGATCAGAGGAACAACAGAGAGATCAGAGGAACAACAGAGAGATCAGAGGAACAACAGAGAGATCAGAGGAACAACAGAGAGATCAGAGGGAACAACAGAGAGATCAGAGGAACAACAGAGAGATCAGAGGAACAACAGAGAGATCAGAGGAACAACAGAGAGATCAGAGGAACAACAGAGAGATCAGAGGAACAACAGAGAGATCAGAGGAACAACAGAGAGATCAGAGGGAACAACAGAGAGATCAGAGGGAACAACAGAGAGATCAGAGGAACAACAGAGAGATCAGAGGGAACAACAGAGAGATCAGAGGGAACAACAGAGAGATCAGAGGGAACAACAGAGAGATCAGAGGGAACAACAGAGAGATCAGAGGGAACAACAGAGAGATCAGAGGAACAACAGAGAGATCAGAGGAACAACAGAGAGATCAGAGGAACAACAGAGAGATCAGAGGAACAACAGAGAGATCAGAGGAACAACAGAGAGATCAGAGGAACAACAGAGAGATCAGAGGAACAACAGAGAGATCAGAGGAACAACAGAGAGATCAGAGGAACAACAGAGAGATCAGAGGAACAACAGAGAGATCAGAGGAACAACAGAGAGATCAGAGGGAACAACAGAGAGATCAGAGGGAACAACAGAGAGATCAGAGGAACAACAGAGAGATCAGAGGAACAACAGAGAGATCAGAGGAACAACAGAGAGATCAGAGGAACAACAGAGAGATCAGAGGAACAACAGAGAGATCAGAGGAACAACAGAGAGATCAGAGGAACAACAGAGAGATCAGAGGGAACAACAGAGAGATCAGAGGGAACAACAGAGAGATCAGAGGGAACAACAGAGAGATCAGAGGGAACAACAGAGAGATCAGAGGGAACAACAGAGAGATCAGAGGGAACAACAGAGAGATCAGAGGGAACAACAGAGAGATCAGAGGGAACAACAGAGAGATCAGAGGGAACAACAGAGAGATCAGAGGAACAACAGAGAGATCAGAGGGAACAACAGAGAGATCAGAGGGAACAACAGAGAGATCAGAGGGAACAACAGAGAGATCAGAGGAACAACAGAGAGATCAGAGGGAACAACAGAGAGATCAGAGGAACAACAGAGAGATCAGAGGGAACAACAGAGAGATCAGAGGAACAACAGAGAGATCAGAGGGAACAACAGAGAGATCAGAGGAACAACAGAGAGATCAGAGGGAACAACAGAGAGATCAGAGGAACAACAGAGAGATCAGAGGGAACAACAGAGAGATCAGAGGGAACAACAGAGAGATCAGAGGGAACAACAGAGAGATCAGAGGGAACAACAGAGAGATCAGAGGAACAACAGAGAGATCAGAGGGAACAACAGAGAGATCAGAGGGAACAACAGAGAGATCAGAGGGAACAACAGAGAGATCAGAGGAACAACAGAGAGATCAGAGGGAACAACAGAGAGATCAGAGGAACAACAGAGAGATCAGAGGGAACAACAGAGAGATCAGAGGAACAACAGAGAGATCAGAGGAACAACAGAGAGATCAGAGGAACAACAGAGAGATCAGAGGGAACAACAGAGAGATCAGAGGGAACAACAGAGAGATCAGAGGAACAACAGAGAGATCAGAGGAACAACAGAGAGATCAGAGGGAACAACAGAGAGATCAGAGGGAACAACAGAGAGATCAGAGGGAACAACAGAGAGATCAGAGGGAACAACAGAGAGATCAGAGGGAACAACAGAGAGATCAGAGGGAACAACAGAGAGATCAGAGGAACAACAGAGAGATCAGAGGAACAACAGAGAGATCAGAGGGAACAACAGAGAGATCAGAGGAACAACAGAGAGATCAGAGGGAACAACAGAGAGATCAGAGGGAACAACAGAGAGATCAGAGGGAACAACAGAGAGATCAGAGGGAACAACAGAGAGATCAGAGGAACAACAGAGAGATCAGAGGGAACAACAGAGAGATCAGAGGAACAACAGAGAGATCAGAGGGAACAACAGAGAGATCAGAGGAACAACAGAGAGATCAGAGGAACAACAGAGAGATCAGAGGAACAACAGAGAGATCAGAGGAACAACAGAGAGATCAGAGGGAACAACAGAGAGATCAGAGGAACAACAGAGAGATCAGAGGGAACAACAGAGAGATCAGAGGGAACAACAGAGAGATCAGAGGGAACAACAGAGAGATCAGAGGGAACAACAGAGAGATCAGAGGAACAACAGAGAGATCAGAGGGAACAACAGAGAGATCAGAGGGAACAACAGAGAGATCAGAGGGAACAACAGAGAGATCAGAGGGAACAACAGAGAGATCAGAGGGAACAACAGAATCAGAGGAACAACAGAGAGATCAGAGGGAACAACAGAGAGATCAGAGGGAACAACAGAGAGATCAGAGGGAACAACAGAGAGATCAGAGGGAACAACAGAGAGATCAGAGGGAACAACAGAGAGATCAGAGGAACAACAGAGAGATCAGAGGAACAACAGAGAGATCAGAGGGAACAACAGAGAGATCAGAGGGAACAACAGAGAGATCAGAGGGAACAACAGAGAGATCAGAGGAACAACAGAGAGATCAGAGGGAACAACAGAGAGATCAGAGGAACAACAGAGAGATCAGAGGGAACAACAGAGAGATCAGAGGAACAACAGAGAGATCAGAGGGAACAACAGAAAGATCAGAGGGAACAACAGAGAGATCAGAGGGAACAACAGAGAGATCAGAGAGAACAACAGAGAGATCAGAGGGAACAACAGAGAGATCAGAGAGAACAACAGAGAGATCAGAGGGAACAACAGAGAGATCAGAGGGAACAACAGAGAGATCAGAGGAACAACAGAGAGATCAGAGGGAACAACAGAGAGATCAGAGGGAACAACAGAGAGATCAGAGGGAACAACAGAGAGATCAGAGGAACAACAGAGAGATCAGAGGGAACAACAGAGAGATCAGAGGAACAACAGAGAGATCAGAGGAACAACAGAGAGATCAGAGGGAACAACAGAGAGATCAGAGGAACAACAGAGAGATCAGAGGAACAACAGAGAGATCAGAGGAACAACAGAGAGATCAGAGGAACAACAGAGAGATCAGAGGGAACAACAGAGAGATCAGAGGGAACAACAGAGAGATCAGAGGGAACAACAGAGAGATCAGAGGGAACAACAGAGAGATCAGAGGAACAACAGAGAGATCAGAGGGAACAACAGAGAGATCAGAGGAACAACAGAGAGATCAGAGGAACAACAGAGAGATCAGAGGAACAACAGAAAGATCAGAGGGAACAACAGAAAGATCAGAGGGAACAACAGAGAGATCAGAGGGAACAACAGAGAGATCAGAGGAACAACAGAGAGATCAGAGGAACAACAGAGAGATCAGAGGGAACAACAGAGAGATCAGAGGGAACAACAGAGAGATCAGAGGGAACAACAGAGAGATCAGAGGGAACAACAGAGAGATCAGAGGGAACAACAGAGAGATCAGAGGGAACAACAGAGAGATCAGAGAGAACAACAGAGAGATCAGAGGGAACAACAGATAGATCAGAGGGAACAACAGAGAGATCAGAGGAACAACAGAGAGATCAGAGGGAACAACAGAGAGATCAGAGAGTGGGTGGGTGGGTGGCGCAGCGGACATTGCGCTCGTCACCAACGCAAGAGACACCCGGGTTCGATTCCGGCTGTCGGCGTTGCCTCCGGCTTGGGCCGGCCGTCATACTAACTCAATTGGCAGAGTTAGCGGGTGGGAAGTCGATGGGTGGGGATTGGACGTTGTGGACAGCGACTCCTACAGGTCGGTTGGGTGACGCCTGCACAGCAGAGACAGGAAATGGCGGGGGTAGCGTGAGCCTCCCACGCGTTACACCTCGTCAACGAGAGTCCGCGCTGGCAGGTGAAAAGATGCGACAGGCTGCCTCCTCGTGTATCGGAGGGGACACGTGGTGCAAGGCTTCTATCCTCCCTACGACCGACCTGTGGGGGGCATATGCGAGCAACATTCAAGACAGGGGGAGGGGAGAATTGGCACAGCGGAATTGGGATGGGGAGAAAAATAGAAAAAGGGGAGAAAAAGTGGATACAAAAAAAATATCAGAAAGTCTCGACAGGTCTCGCTGCTGAAATACAGGACAGAATTGAACCCTTTTCTCTCCCAAGTCTCCTCTCAAGTCCTCCAGCCGAGATGTTCTTCTTCTGTGGTTTTCCGGGACCGCTCTGTGCTGATGAACCACATCACTATCTCCTCTTGTTAACCAGGTCAAGCTGCTGGTCGTAGCGGCGCCCCCAGTGGTGGCCCTTGACTGACACTCTGGACTCTAGAAAATAGACTCTAGAAAATAGACTCAACTGACTATTTTCACTATATTCAACACGTCGTGTCATAAAAGCGCTAATACAAGTTTTGGCCCAGCCGCAGTCAGTGTGACACTTCAAACACTTTCTAACACTTTTTAAACACTACACCATATTTCATCTATTTATTACTAAAATATTTGCACTCCATCTCTACCTCATTTTGCATTTTGTACTGTAAATGGTAAATGACTGCATTTATATAGCCGCTTTTATCCAAAGCACTTTACAATTTTGTTCCTCACATTATACCCGTTCACTCACACATTCACACACCGACGGCGGAGGTGACCATGCAAGGTGCCGACCTGCTCATCGGGAGCAATTAGGGCTTAAGTGTCTTGCTCAAGGACACTTCGACAAGCTGCCTGGGGGAGCAGGAATCTAACCGGGAACCTCTGGACGACTGCTCTACTTCCTGAGCCACGGTCGTGTTTGGTCTTTATTCTTTTTACTTTCACTGTATGAAGCACAATCCCAAGAGGCTCATACAGAACCAAGCATTTCACTGTAATGTACATCTACATGGACCTTATATATGTGACAAATAAAACAAAACTTGAAACTTGAACTTGTAAACCAGACAACATCTACGGCGTTCTTCCTTCCTTCCTTCCTTCCTTCCTTCCTTCCTTCCTTCCTTCCTTCCTTCCTTCCTTCCTTCCTTCCTTCCTTCCTTCCTTCCTTCCTTCCTTCTTCCTTCCTTCCTTCCTTCCTTCCTTCCTTCCTTCCTTCCTTCCTTCCTTCCTTCCTTCCTTCCTTCCTTCCTCCCTTCCTTTTTTTTTTCCCTTTTTACCCGTGTCTAGTAGAGGCCAGCCGAAGCCTGGAGGTCAGAGAACCACTGACCCAGTGGCCCGTCTGTGTCCCTCCCCGCTGGGCAGCATCCTCTCTGGGCTAACTGGGTCCGCTGCCCCCCCCCCCCCCACCCCCCCCCCCTGGCAGCGCCACGGAGCCTCTCAGTGACGCCTGCCTGGTAGTGGTGGGGGAAAATATCGATACAGTATAGTAGTATCGCGATACTTTGCGTGGTGATACTGTATCGATACAAGGACACCAGGTATCGATATTTTATTCTGCACATTTCTTTTATTTTAATTTATTTTTTTAAGGAAGTTGCATTGTTCATTTAAATACCTAATGGTACAGTAGTCCACACACACAAACACACACACACACACATGCACACGTGTGCATTCAGTTAAGTTGGAATATGACTGTAATACAAACATGCAACACAGATTACATCTGTCTGCTTGAGAAAATCCCATTTGCTGCAGTAAAAATGATCGAAGTGAGATGAACAGACTGAACACTTTATTTAGTAGATAAAACATGTTGACAAAGTTTTACTTTGCAGTTGAAAAAAAGGTAATAAATCGCAATATATATCGCAATATTAATATCGCAATATTAATATCGCAATACTCAGCATATCGCAATATATTTTTAATCGCAATACTATCGTATCGTGACGCAAGTATCGTGATAATATCGTATCATGAAGCCTCTGGTGATTCCCACCCCTACTGGCAGCTACTACTGGCGGACCGCCTGCCTGGCCTCGAGCTGTTTCTCTGCCTCTCTCCCCCCTGACATGAACCCTCTCTCCCCCCCTGACATGAACCCTCTCTCCCCCCTGACATGAACCCTCTCTCCCCCTGACATGAACCCTCTCTCCCCCTGACATGAACCCTCTCTCCCCCTGACATGAACCCTCTCTCCCCCTGACATGAACCCTAAGTGATGCAACGCTGGTGTCCGTGTGTGTAATGTACGTGTACTACATGTGTACGTGTCTACCGGTGCATGTGATGTGCATGCATTTGTGCACTTGTATGTGTACTTGTCTCTCTGTGTATATGTGTGTGTGTGTGTGTGTGTGTGAGGTGTGAGTTACTACGACTGAATTCGGTCGTTAAAGAAGAACCCAGGACGCCCGTCGCAAAGAGTAGAGGGTTCCCCGACGTTCCTGTACCTGGAGGTACAGCAGTGAAACCTCCTGTCACTTCGGCTGATGTTATATAATAAAGGCCTCTGTCATTTACTGCAGATTGGCTCCTCTCTCTCTCCTCTCTCTCTCTCTCTCTCTCTCTCTCTCTCTCTCTCTCTCTCTCTCTCTCTCTCTCTCTCTCTCTCTACCCCAGTCAAGATTCATACAGGGATCCAGCCATGTGGTAAATCAGACGAGGCCTCGGCGGAATTGCATCGATTGGAAGCAATGTATGTAGCCAACGATTTTCAAAGATGAATGACGAGGAGGGAGGAGGAGAAGTGAGGGGGAGGAGGAGGGGGAGGAGGAGGAGGAGGAGGAGGAGGAGAAGTGAGGGGGAGGAGGAGGGGGAGGAGGAGGAGGAGGGGAGGAGGAGAAGTGAGGGGGAGGAGGAGGGGGGAGGAGG
>NW_028168999.1:0-16409 GCF_963971535.1 Notolepis coatsorum | reverse complement strand
GTCAGGATCTAGGGGTAACAGTACTGTATATTTGCATATCGTATATGTCACAAATGTAACAGTACTTTATACCTGTATGTATGTCATGTATGTCCCTATGCCATAAATGTCATGATGTCATGTATGTCGTGTATGTCATAAATGTCACTATGAATTGAAAATGGGGGGGGACCCTGATGTAAACAAGACGAACGTCTTTCTCTGGTCTGCATCCCCTTAACAATTGTGTGTGTATTGAGCCGTACTGAATTGTACCCCATTCTGCAATCTGTTAAATAAAGTTTTCATTCATTCATTCATTCATTCATTCATTCATTCATTCATTCATTCATTCAACCTCGCTCTGTGCGCTTCCACCGCCGTCCGTGATTCTCTTTGTCATCTCGGAGGGCCGTGGAGGAGGAAGAAGAAGAGGAAGGAGGAGGAGGAGGAAGGAGCCTTGTCTCTAGTCGTTCACGCAGGGGATGAAGCAGCCAGGCCAAGTGTGCCCTAAGGTCACCCCCCGGACCCCCTCCCCCCTCCCTCTCTGTGGACGCGGTGGAGCGTGGCGAGGGGGGGGCGGAGGCGCGGTGCGCCCCCTGTGCAAGGCTGAGAGGATGCAATTGATTTCACGTTGGAAAAATCATAATATGCATTTCCAATGGCGTTTGTTTTGAAAGAAAATTATATATATATATATCACGTTAACACAAATGTGTACACGATTCTACGCGACATACCTGCGTATAATCCTTTTTACATATCTCTGTACATGTACATACAGAGTTAGCTGAGGTTACACAGGGAACAAACTTAACTTTTTGACTTACCAGCCATTTGGCTGGTAGATTTTTAAAAGTACCAGCCGGGCAGATTTTTTACCAGCCAAAAATTATAAATAGCTTTTTAGTATATCGCCATGTGTTATTATTACATATAATACTCTCATATGCTATTTTCAATTAATATCATAAACAACATAAGGAATATTAGCATAATTTTGAGTGGACTGAAGGAATGAGTCAGCGTTAATAGTTTTAAATGCAAATGATTTATTGAAACATAGAAGTGGGGTCGGGACACACACACACACTGTGTTTCAACTCACCACCCCCACATCATATTGTAGTCTGTCTTCAAACTTCCACTCCTCTCGAAACTTTTTTATATTTGAATATCAACATTATCTGTCCATCCTCAGTAATCCTCAGTTTACTATAATATACTCTTGTCCTGAGTCCTGACTAGTGACTCCGTCGTCTTTCCAAACGCACGCACACACACACAGGGAAGGGGAGAGTGCCCCCCCCCCCCCCCCATTTCCCTTTCCTCAGTGCTGTTCACTATGGCTCTGCCTCGTCTGATCATCAGGATTAGCTTGTTAGCTTACGTTAACGTTGTAGTGATTGATACATAAACGTTAATTTCGGGCGATGTGGGCATAAAGGAATGGCGACGGTGCAAAGCATGTAGCTGCATTGGACTCGTTGTGAGAAGAAAAAAAACATCACAGACTTATTTCGCGTCTGTAGGCGCACTGCTGTGTTAACGCTGCTGTGTTAACGCTGCTCTGTTTTCAAGAAAGTGAAACACGGAGTGGGCGGATATCATATGACTCGCGGAGTTGCTATAGGGTTTTAAAAAATAAGAGTATCATATGAACCTGAACGTTGCTAGCTGCCGGAGCCTAGATATTATGACTGGAGCTGCGCTTGGGGCGGCAATGAGACCCGCACAGGATTTTCAAAATAAGAGTATCGATATGAACTACACGCCAGCTGGCGGGCAGACTATTATTTTTAGCCGCCAGACGGTAAATCTACACGCATTTGGCGAATGGCGTGTAGTTATTTTGTTCCCTGGCTGAGGAGTAACGGTATACTGCAATTCCAATCTTCCTATGTACTCCATATAACTCTGTATGACAGCAACAATAATGCTGTATATACTGTGTATATATATATAAATTAGTGCTGTCAGGCGATTAAAAAAATTTATCTAATTAATTATAGGATTTGTAGTAGGCAAGGGATATTTATTCTTACTGTATGTACATATCCCTTGCCTACTTTAGTTACACTGCTGACTGCTGACTACACCAGTATGACTTACGATACCGGTCCATACATGCCAAGAGTACAAGATTTAAGAACAGCTTTTTCCCCCAAGCAGTCAGACTGTTAAATACTCATTGACTGTCCCCTCACGTGCACCATGCACTTACCACTGCACTTGATCATCTCTGATTACCCCCCATTATGCACTTTATTATTTAAAATATTCTGTTATGTACAGTGTTATCTGTGTTATGTGTTCATGTTTGTATATATGTACTACGGTCTGTGGGAGCTCCCCTGAAATGTCGTTGTATACTGTGCAATGACAATTAAAAGTCTATTCTATTCTATTCTAGTGTCTTTACACCTGTGTCATTGTATACTACAACTCTGATTAGCACTATTACTCAGCAGTACAGTAGGAGTTAATTAAATCATTTTGTACTCATTTATATATTTTATACCCAGTTTAATCACCTGTAGTACATTGTATATTACTGTTGCACTTTACTGTTACATTTGCACTCTGGTTGGATGTCAAACTTATTTCCATTGTACTGTACTGTACTTGTGCTGTATGATGACAATATATTTTAATCTAATCTAATCTTCTCTTCTTTTTTTTTTTACACAATTCCAATGTGTGCCAACACTGGTTTAGACCACATCTGTCATGTTTTTAATGACATCGCATAACGAAAACATGGTCACATGACCCCATGACCTCGTCTGACCCGCTCTCACTTCGCTGTCTCACATTATTATAATATATATATATATAATATTATATAACAACAGCATGTTCGCCGGCCGCGGCCCACCTGAGCTAACTCAGACACCTCTCTCACCTCTGACCTTTAGCACGCCTCCGCAAAAGCCTTCTCTCTCTCTCCACCATCTCTCTTTCTGTCTCTCTCTCTCTTTTTCTCTCTCTTTCTCTTCTCTCTCTCCTCTATCCTCGCTTCTTCTCTTCTCCCTCTCTCTCTCTCCTCTCTCTCTCTCCTCTCTTCTCTTCTCTTCTCCTCTCTTCTCTTCTCTTCTCTTCTCTTCTCTTCTCTTCTCTTCTCTTCTCTTCTCTTCTCTTCTCTTCTCTTCTCTTCTCTTCTCTTCTCTTCTCTCTCTCTCTCTCTCTCTCTCTCTCTCTCTCTCTCTCTCTCTCTCTCTCTCTCTCTTTCACTGGGTCCCGCAGAGCGTCCTTTTCCTGCCCAAGGAGGAAGGGGGACAGGGGCTTGTCAACTTGGCAAGTAGGGGAGCTGCGTTCAGGCTCCGTTTCATTCAGAGACTCCTGACAGGACCGGCTGATCTGGTCTGGAGACCTGTGGCCCGAGCCATACTGGAGCGGTGTGGTGGGCTAAGTCTGGCTGAGCCGATGTTCCTCATGGATTTAAAGGGTTGTACAATAAAAAACCTGCCCCCGTTTCTACAAGGGACTGTTAACAGTGTGGGGCTTGTTTACGAAAGAGAGACTGAAGGACGGTGGCTCTTTGTACTGGCTTCTGAGGGAGCCGGTGGTTCATGGGACTCGTTTTCAGGGTGGGGCCGAGCCAGCACTGAGGCAAAAGCTGTGTGAGGCGAAGATGTTCACGTTGGGTAATGTGCTGGAGGTGTGCGGTCCCCTTTTTGATAATGCTGCCGGTCTGGCCTCACAGCTGGGCACAAGGTCTGTCAGGGTGATGGGCCGCCTATTGGGAGGCTGGAAACAGCAGCTGACTGATAATGAACTGGAAATGTGTGTTGATTATTGTAATGGTCAGTTATTGCCTGCTGTAAATGATTCTTTTCCTGAGGTGAAACTTATCCCTATTTTTAAATGTGATGGTTGTCTGTTAGAGGTGAGCAGTGCTGCTGATTGCAGGCTGAGCACCATGGTGGGCAAAGCTATGTACTACCTGTGTGTTAAAGTGTTGAACCAAAACAGGCTGAAGGATAGGGTTGACACTCCATGGAGAGCTCATCTGGGCCTACAGGAGGCTCAGAGGCCTGAGTGGAGAGCACTGTACAAACCACCGTTAACTAAAAGGGTTGGGGATTTACAATGGAGAATTTTACATGGTGCAGTTGCTGTGAACGCTTTTGTCTCTGTGATTAATTCTGATGTTGAAGACACCTGTCCTTTCTGCACAGAGAGGGAAACAGTTTTTCACAGTTTTTTAAAGTGTGACAGGCTCTTGGTTTTTTTTCAGTTCCTGACCCGCATGTTTGTGCTGTTTGATGAACATCTTACTCCAGAGATGTTTATTTTGGGGTTCAGGTACAGCAGGAAGAGGAGGTTAAAATGTCAGCTCTTCAACTTCCTGCTGGGTCAGGCAAAAATGGCCATTTATCTAAGTAGGAGGAAAAAGATTGAGGATTCAGTGCTGGTAGATACCACTATTTTGTTTAGAGGTATGGTAAAGGCAAGGTTACGAACAGATTTTCATTTTTACAAGTTGACCAGCAATGTAGCAGAGTTTGAGATGATATGGTGTTACAAGTGGGTGTTGTGTACAGTTGTGGAGGAGTTGGAGTTGGTTTTTGGCTTTGTTCTGATGTGAAGTTTGTCTTATTTTTCTTGATTTGAGTTGCTGTTCTGTTTTTTGCAGTATACATTCTGATGTATTGTTGATTGCTGAGTGAGAAAATAAAGTTGTGTTTAAAAATCAAAATCTCTTTCTCTACTCTCTCTCTCTCTCTCTCTCTCTCTCTCTCTCTCTCTCTCTCTCCTTGGTAAATGTCTGATCACAGGCTATAATGGACCTTATGCGCTGTAGGCTCAGACGAGGCCGTGCAGATTGAGGAAGGTCAGAGTGAAGAGAGGTGAATGTATCACACTTTCTCTCTCTCCCTCCCCCCTCTCTCTCTCTCTCTATCTCTCTCTCTCTCTCTCTCTCCACCTCTCTCTCTCTCTCTCTCTCTCTCTCTCTCTCTCTCTCTCTCTCTCTCTCTCTCTCTCTCTCTCGGTGAAAACACCACAGTGTTCTCACCCGATGCGGCACTAGCCTCCAGAGAGTCCGCTGAAAAAGCGAGATAAAAAGGCACCAACAAACATCTTTTTTCCCATCGGGCTGAAGGCACGGGTGACCTTTTCCAAGTGCCGTCTCACCCCCCCTTCTCCCCCGTCTCCCCCCGTCTCCCCCGTCTCCCCCCATCTCCCCGGTGCTTTGCACAAAAAAAGAAAAAACCAAAGAAGGACAAACTATTAGAAGCCTATGAAGCTGGAAATCTTTCAACAAAGATCAAACCGTTAGCTGTGTGGTGTGTGATGCTGAATGCAAGGGGCCGCACAGACATCTGCGTAGGCAAACATTAAGGGAGAACGCATAAAGCCTTGTGCAGATCAAGCACAATGGTGAAACGGTAAATGGTGCATTTATATAACAGCTTTTATCCAAAGCGCTTTACAATTTTTGTGCCTCACTTTCACCCATTCACTCACACATTCAGAAGAAAATACAAAAAAGAAAAAAATATCTAACCCTAATTAACCGTACTGTCATGCACTTGTCCTAATAAACTAACCTACACTGTAGCACTCAACACTTTGATGAACATTGTTACTCAGCTGATAGAGTTGTGCCCTTCCTGATGACTTGTCGTACAGGACTTGTAAGTCGCTTTGGATAAAAGCGTTCAGCTAAATGCAAGGTGCCCAACCTGCTCATCGGGAGCATCTAGGGGTTAAGTGTCTTGCTCAAGGACACTTCGACACACGCTGCCTGGGAGGAGCGGGATTCGAACCGGGAACCGTCCAAATTCTGAGCCACTGTCGCCACCAAGCACAAACTAAATGTATATGTATAATAATAATACATGAAATATTCCCCCCGCCCACAAACACACACACACACACACACTTCAGATTTGTGGGTGGAAATAATATTTGTATAATGTCTGATATAATATCTGTATAATGTCTGATATATAATATTTGTATAAAGTCTATATCATCATAATAATAATGTCCGCTCTCCTGCAGCTCACGTGGATAAGGTGTTAGGTGGGGGAGGGGTGATGTGTATTGCAATGGCACTTGGGTAAAGTAGTTCACCAGGCATCGTTAAGAGTAACCGCTCCCAGCTTTTGAAGGTCTCTGGCTCAAAACAAGCTCATCAAACATCATCTTGGTTAATAAAACATAGACTGAAAAGTAGCCGTCCGATTTGTACAAGTGATGGCTTACTTTGAAGGTATGATCCTGTACGTTCATATTGTGTAAACTAAAATGTAAAAAATACTTCAAAAAAATACCTCAACAAGACCCCAAAGTCTTGTAATAAATTGTAGTAATAAATTGGCGTAAATTACACCTTCTTTCTTTCTTCAGATTTATAACAATTCTGTATTCAACACCAGCATTTGTACAGTATGGTAATACTGTATGTCTCATCATTATTAATTACAAACATTGTGTATGTGCGCAGACACTACTGTACATACATTTGCACGTGTAATTGCGCAAGTATCGTGTAATTCTGAGCAACACTCGTCAACTCCTTCAAACAGACACACATTGTTTATATTCATACGTTGTTTATTCATTCATTGTTTATATTCATACATAGTTCATAAACACGAAGCACTTGTTTTCAATTCCCTTTGTCTTTCATGTCATCCACTCTTGATCATAGAGAGTTCAAAGGGAGCTGGCATTTTATCCCCCAACAAATGCACCCTCACCAATTATGAAATTTGGTCAACAAGGTTGAGATGGAGAAAGAGAGAGAGAGAGAGAGAGAGAGAGAGAGAGAGAGAGAGAGAGAGAGAGGGTGAGAGAGAGATAAGAGAGAGGGAGAGAGAGGGAGAGAGAGAGAGAGAGGGTGAGAGAGATAAGAGAGAGGGAGAGAGAGGGAGAGAAAGAGAGGGTGGGTTTCATTTATGTAAAAATAAATAAATAAACATGTCTGATGTTAATACGTGTGCACCTCGTCAAGGGCTTGCAAATGGGTTTGATCTCTGTCGCACTTAATTCTCGAATAAAGACGCCATCTTCCAGTGTCTTCAGCAATTTATCCGTGTGGTTTATGAGGCAACAGGCTGCACACATACAGTATATATAGAGAGATTAGATTACATTAGATTAGATTAGATTAGATTAGATACAAATGTATACAGTACAATGAAAATAATTTGGCATCCAACCAGAGTGCAAACGTAACAGTAATGTGCAACAGTGATATACAATGTACAGGTGATTAAACTGGGTATAAAATATATAAACTAATACTACTTGGTAATAGCTGCTAATCAGATGTATGTACAGATATAGTTATAGTATTAATATGTACAGTGATACAGGTATAAAGACACTATGGTAGTAAGTTATAGTCAGCAGTGTAACTAGTAAGAGTAGGTAAGAGATATGTACAGATATAGATATAGTATTAATATGTACAGTGATACAGGTATAAAGACACTATGGTAGTAAGTCATACTGGCCAGCAGTGTAACTATAAGAGTAGGTAAGGGATATGTACAGATATAGATATAGTATTAATATGTACAGTGATACAGGTATAAAGACACTGTGGTAGTAAGTCGTACTGGCCAGCAGTGTAACTATAAGAGTAGGTAAGGGATATGTACAGATATAGATATAGTATCTACAGATTATGTAACAAGGGTTATTTGCAGGTAAGAACAGACAGATGTGGATGGATGTATATACGGTATTGTTAGAAGATCTAAGAGTAGTGGCGTTTCCCGACCCTGCACTAAAGGTAGGGGGGCTCGAGGGAGAGGTGGTATTAAAGGGAGTAATCCAGGGAATGACAGGGAATTCAAACAGAGAGTTCAAGCTCCCTGAGGCAGTTATACACTCTGAAGTCAACAGGCCCTCGGCGCTGGTGGCTTAACCACAAACACCAAGCATTCACATTTACATTTACATACATTTACATACATTTACATTTACATTACATTTACATCACATTTACATTTAGTCATTTACATTTACATTTAGTCATTTAGCTGACGGAATCAGCACAAGGGCCAGAGTCAGTGAAATAATATACATTTACATTAACATTTAGTTATTTAGCTGAACGCTTTTATCCAAAGCGACTTACAGTGAGGTAGAGAGCCACGAATTTCATAATAAAAGCGGCGACTTAAAAAAAATAATAAAAAACACGCTTGCGCCCAAAGGACATTTTATAAAACGAGGCATGATACAATACTATACAAGTTTTTGACACGCCTCAGCTTCTGAGCTGAACGGTCGTGTTTTTGCGGACCTCCCAAATTTTTAAACTTTAGACTGTTTTCTTTATACGTTTTTCTTTTTCTTTCTTTCTACCACAATACACGGCCACTGATGGATCCATGGGACTTGGTAAAGCACTATGGACCCAACTATGACCACTGATAAAAACGTAACTACACTAGCGTTATAAGAGCTAAACATTGCTACCTACCATACAAGTGCATTGGTTTAGTGCACTTCCGGTTGCTACTGAGCGGAAATGTTTGTGCGGACCTGTTCTCCCAAACTGGTAAGCAAATGACTGTTTTTACGTTATTTTGATTTTTACGTTACTATTATTATTATTTTTTTTTAAACATTGATCTTAACTGATCACTGTGACTTTATTGCTTTTATCGTTATATATGCCTATAATTGTGTACAGCACTTTGAGCTACATGACATGTATGAAAGGTGCTTTATAAATACTTACTTACTTACTTACTTACTTACTTACTTACTTACAATACAATACTATGTATTTTAGTCAAAACATGTGGTCAGAACACAGTGGATTTAGTCCATTCGCTCTCATTCTCTCTCTGCCTCTCTCTCTCTCACTTTGTCGAGGGCGGAGCTCTTCCTGAATGAACAGAGAGCAGGCACCTCGGCACGTTGTCACCAGCTGTATGAGAGCGCCCCCGCTGGTCATTGTTACCGTTAATACGGTGCCCAAACGGTCCCCAAACAGTGGTTCCAGGACTTTTCCCGACTTTATCTGTACTTAAGTTCTGTACAACAGGTCAGCAGGAAGGGTACAACTCTTTCAGCTGAGTAACAATGTTCACCAAACAGTGTTTAAACATGGGTGCGACAGTCTTGAGAGAGAGTAGTAGTAGAGACGGTAAATATATAATATATGGATATGGATATATGGATTGGATTTATATAGCGCTCTTCATGACACCCCAGTGACCCCAGAGCGCTTACAGAGTCCATTATTCCTTCATACACAGTCATACCGGTGGTGGTAAGCTACAATTGCAGCCAGAGCTGCCCTGAGGCAGACTCACCGAAGCGTGGCGAATAATCATCGCCTACGGCCCCTCCGACCACCACCAACATTCATTCACATGCTGCATACACATTGTACACTGTACATTGGAATACTGACAAAGCCTTACTTGGTAATTTACTGTACAACTGGGTTAGGACATTTGTAGGGGCCAGTTTCGAATTGCAGTCTCCCGTAGGTGTTTTTTGGTGGTAGGCGAGTGCATTCTCCACTGCGCTACACGGCCGCACCCCACACTACAGAAGGTTAACCCTTTCACTACCACACTACAGACGGTTATGGTGGAACTTTTGGAAATGTCTTTATTTATGTAAAGGAAAAGACTACATTCAGGAACCTGCTGACACAAATATAATGAAATATAATGCAGCGAGGCTCTCGTTCTGTGTTGCTTTTTTTTTTTTTTTTATATATGTCTGTTTATTGTTTTTTTTCCCGTGCAACCAACATTTACAAATTATATGTACTTGAAAATGTTCTATTTGAAACACAAAAACAGAATACAAAGAACAGCAGACATCAAGACAAAGTGACAGGCAGACAAACAAAAAAAACAGTTTCAGAGAGAGATTATAGTAATGGTAATAAGAAATATATTAAAATAATAATAATAATAATAATAATAATAATAATAATAATAATAATAATAATAATAATAATAATAATAATAATAATAATAATAATAATAATAATAATAATAATAATAATAATAATAATAATAATAATAATAATAATAATAATAATAATAATAATAATAATAATAATAATAATAATAATAATAATAAAGTAAACATTTTAAATAAGGAGATACCTTTGAAAAAGTTAGTACAGCGATTCATAGGTCAACCAACTCTGGTGTTGATTTGGTGCATCAAAGGAGAAAGTTTGAAGGGGAGGGATGAGTGAGTAGTGTACCAAGGGTATTGTGTGGGTGAGTATCAGTCTGGGACTATGGGAAGGTGGGTCCTCTCAACATAGGAAAAGAAGGGAGCCCACATAGAGAAGAACTTGTCTGTAGATCCTCGGAGTGTGTGTCGGATATTTTCTAGTTTAATACAGTTAAGAATAGATTTAATCCAAAGGGCATGGGAAGGGGGTGAGGAGGATTTCCACTGAAGTAGGATTAACCATCTCGCTAACAAAGTAACAAAAGCCAAGACCTCTTTATTAGTATTTGTCAGTTGTTGCTTTCAGATATTTATTCTCCTGTATCGTTACTGCACATTCAAAACACATCACACTTTTTTTCCCTTTTTTTCCAGAATCATGTACATAACAACAACACATCTCGACAGTCAAAATCACAAGAAATCACATAAGATTATAGGCTACTCTTACAGGTCTCATATTGTAAGATATTACCTCTTTTGGGGAGGGGCTTGCCTTTCATATTAGCTATATTTTTTTATAGGGGGGACAAATTGACCTCTTCTCAATTTTGAGGTCAATATCCCATGCAACCCACCCCCCCCCCCCCCCTAAATGTACACCTATGCCAGTGACCCCAGAGCGCTTACAGAGTCCATTACTCGTTCATACACAGTCATACCGGTGGTGGTAAGCTACAATTGCAGCCAGAGCTGCCCTGAGGCAGACTCACCGAAGCGTGGCGAATAATCATCGCCTACGGCCCCTCCGACCACCACCAACATTCATTCACATGCTGCATACACATTCATACGAGGCAAGTAGGTTAAGTGTCTTGCCCAAGGACACAACGGCAGTGGGATGGACATGGGCTTGAGCGGGATTCGAACCACCAACCCTTCGATCATTGGACGACCCGCTCTACCCCTGAGCCACGCCGCCCCACAAATATATATATATATCTAATCTAATGATATCTAATTGAGAAACAAACAGCGCCAGATGTAGGCCACCCCGTTCCTCCGCAGAGGCCCGCAGCCCAGTTCCAGCGTGGGCCGGGCCGGGACCGCAAATATATCGGATGACAGACGCCCACGACTGTACAGTGTAAACTTGACGAACAGCAACGGCCATCAGGCTCCACAACAGTCCATGGGCAGGGACCGCTGCCAGACATCCAACTATAGGAACCTCCATCACAGAGTGTGTCTGACTCCCACCTAAACGGACAATATACAACGTATGAAGTATATCACGGCACACATACCTTATGCATACTGCACCTTATGTCTATACTGGATAATTACTTCATCAGAGCATATATTTAGCATTTTTTGCATTTAGCATTTTTTGATTATATATTCAAGATTTCAAGAGATTTATTCGTCACATACTACATACGAGAGACATGTAGTGAAATGAAGGTGGCCAGTGCAAAGATACAAATAATAAAATAGAATAATAAAATAGAATAGATTATAAAATAGAATAGACATGATAAAAAGTTATACGAATAAAATACAATACAATGCTAAGCTTAATAAATAAAGGTAATGAGTACTACTAAAGGTCACGTTAAAAACATAACTTTATATTTGTATATTATTGTATATTATACAATAATATACACATATACAGTTATGATTTTAAAGTTACCTTTTTTGTAGCGTGTTTGTGTGTGTGGGGTGTGTGAGGCCCCGTTTAGACGAGCGTTTTGTGAACAGAAACCGCAAAAGTCATCTTGCGGTTTCACTTTAAATTTTACGTTTAGACGAGCGTTTTGGAGTGGAATTCTCCGTGCAGACGACGCTGTAACGACGGAGACCCGCTGTCACGCGATTGGCGCATATGTCACATGACGTGCTGTGAAGACCCGCCCTACTCTGCCTCTGATTCGCAGACTGTGGATGGGGAATGTGATTGCACCAAAGCAGAGTCACTCACAGACAGTGGGTCCACTCACGCCGCGGGACAGATTCTTGTGTATTTAACCCTTTCACTGCCACACGACAGCCGGTTGTGTGATAGTAAAGGGGTAACCTTCTGTCGTGTGGCAGTGAAAGGGTTAAAAGTACTGCCAATGTAGCCTTCAGGTGATCTCCGTTGATATAAGTCAGACATACTTGCTTTGTTTACGTCTCGGCTACTGGCGCATACCTGCTACCTGTGACGTAAGCAGTACGCGCGACCAGAGCCGTGACAAACCTTTCGTCATCGTTTTATCAGATTTATACGTTTTAACAGTTTAGACGAGAGCGCAAAGCTTTTGCGTTTCTAGGAATTCCACCCTGGAAGGTAGTCTCACTTTTTTGCGGTTTCACCCCGTAAAAACGCCGTTTCCGTATAAACGAAAGGCACATCCGAAAAAATATTTTTGCGGATTCACCTGCTAGCGTTTCCGTCTAAACGGGGCCTGAGAGAGTGCAAGTGAGGATGTGTGGTGTGTGTGTGTGTGTGTGTGTGTGTGTGCGTGCATGTGTGTGTGTGTGTGTGTGTGTGTGTGCGTGCGTGCGTGCGTGCGTGCGTGCGTGCGTGTGTGTGTTCATGTGTGTGGATAGAACAATGTTCATGTTCTGATGGCCTGGGGGATTAGATTAGATATATTAGATTATATATATTGTAACTATATTTATTGTAGGGAAAATATAACTGCATACATACCCTCATCCTGCACCTTGACCTTTTTACACTGCCTACTTGCCCATATGCGTACTGTATGTCCAGAGTTAATTATATGGTTATATTGTCTACACTGCGTATTTTTATTATATTTTTATTTGACTTCTCCACATAATTCATGTCTTCTACATACCTGTACCTCCCCTCCCCCCTCCCGCATGCTGCTATGATGATGCCTGAATTTCCCCAAGGGGATCAATAAAGGAATATCTTATCTTAACATCAGGAGAGCTGTTACAATCCTTCACACTTAAATAAACCGACGCCGTTTAATTGAGGCAGCGTTAAAAGGGAACGTTTTATTAATTCACAGTTGTTGTTGTTGTTGTTGTTGTTTAATGTACAGCTTGCTTTGAGCTAAACTCGTTCTCACCTCAAGATAGCGTTCTTGTCTTATGTAAACATGGTGTCTAATTGGTGTACTTGATTTATTTCTGTCTGTACTAAACTAAACGAGAAACAAACATGTGTTGAAACAAACAACACTATGGATAGAACAGAATGAGATAGATCCCTTGTTCACACACGGTACACCAGGTGTGAGTTACAGAAGAGACTGTACTATTCATTAAAAATAAGTCTCACGTTCATGTTTGTCTTCTAAAAAATGATTGGAGATGTGGGTGGCAGTACGTAAGATGTTTAACCCTTACACTACCACGCTACAGAAGGTTTTAAATAATTTTTTTGTTCTTACTTTTTCTGTATTTTTTGCTCCCATCCCAATTTAGTCGTTATGCCAAATTCCCTTCCTGGTCGTTGCGCGCATTGCCCCACTGTCGGCCTAGGGGAGGGTGTAGAACTACCACATGCCTCCTCCTCTGATACGTGTGGAGTCAGCCAGCCGCTTCTTTTCACCTGACAGCGAGGAGTTTCACTGGGAAAACGTAACGCGTGCGGAGGTTCACGCTATTTCCCCCCCCGATCCCCTCCCTGCTGAACAGGCGCCCCGACCGACCAGTAGGAGCCGCCGTTTTCACAACGACCAGGACACATACCCCGCCGGCTATCCCACCTGCTAACACTGAGGATTGTGTTAGTAGGGACGACTGACCAAGCCGGAGGTATACCGCTGACAGCTGGATTCAGTCCCAGAGTCTCTGCAGTGGTAGGCGAGTGCATTCTCCACTGCGCTAGACGGCCGCACCCCACACTACAGAAGGTTAACGCGGATTTAGGATAGTAGGAGATCCGGGGCTTAGCCCAGATAGGTGCCCGCGTTAGCGGGCAAGATTTTTTTTTACTTCGACACCACAATTTTTTACTTATACCACCACCTTGAAAGTGTTAATATGCGTCTTTGTTTACAGTTTGATTATCACTGATACAAAGTAAAATAGTGCAGTGCAATAAAATAGTTAGTAAAATAGAATAAAATAATGCAATAGTGCATTGCAATAAAATAGTTATCATCGTATTTTTTCGGGAGGCCGGTAAGGAGTGCATTACAGTAGTCGAGTTGGCTTGAGATAAAGGCATGGATCTGGTTTTCAGCGTCCTTTTGATTTATAAATGGCCATACTTTAGCTATGTTTCTAAGGTGGAAGAATTATGTTTTTGTCAACTTGTTGATTGTGATTTAAAGCTTAGGTCTGAGTCTACCATAACACCAAGACTTAACTCACTCAAATACAGTTAGCAGCTGGATAGACCACAGATGGAAATTAGCTTCTGCTAAATCTGGTGCAAACATATTTTCATGTAACAATGATGAATTGTAAAAAAAAAAAAAAAAAAAAAAAAAAACTTATAATTATTTTAATTTTTTTATTTTTTTAATAGATTTGGGGCTTTTCAGAAAACATTCGGGGCTTGAGCCCAAGTAGCCACCCCCTAGCCCCGCCCCTGCGGTTATGGTGGAACTTTTGGAAATATCTTTATTTATGTAAAGGAAAAGACAACATGCAGGAACCCGCTGACAGATAGAATGGAATATAATGCAGCGAGGCTCTCAGGCTCTCAGGCGTTCTGTGTTGCTTTCTGATATTTATTCTCCTGTATCGTTACTGCACATTCAAAACATATCACACTTTTTTTCCCTTTTTTTCAGAATCATGTACATAACAACAACAACACATCTCGACAGTCGAAATCACAAGAAATCACATAAGATTATAGGCTATACTCTTACAGGTATGTAATGTAATGTAATGTAAATGTACAGGTCTCATATTGTAAGATATTACCTCTTTTGGGGAGGGGCTTGCCTTTCATATTAGCTATATTTTTTTATAGGGGGGACAAATTGACCTCTTCTCAATTTTGAGGTCAATATCCCATGCAACCCACCCTCCCCCCCCTAAATGTACACCTATGCCTGAATGCATGTGTTTCTGTGTGTGTGTTTCTGTGTGTGTGTGCGTGCGTGCGTGCGTGCGTGCGTGCGTGCGTGCGTGCGTGCGTGCGTGCGTGCGTGCGTGCGCGCGCGTGTGTGTGTGTGTGTGTGTGTGTGTGTGTGTGTGTGTGTGCGTGTGTGTGTGTGTGCGTGCGTGAGCGCCACGCCACGTTGGCGATGACAGATAGTGGATAGAGAGGGTGTGAACGAGAAGCCATTACCCTGCGCTGCACTCTGGACGGACCAGACGCTGCAGTACACATCCCTCCACACATAAACGGACTGCATTTATATAACAGCTTTTTATCCGAAGCGCTTTACAACCTATCCCTCACCGTCACCCCAGCTCACTCACACGTTCACACACCGACGGCAGAGGCGACCATGCGAGGTGCCGACCTGCTCATCGGGGGGGGGGGGGGGCACTTAGGGGTTAAGTGTCTTTGCTCCACCTCCTGCGCCACTGTCCCCCCCCCCCCCCCCCCCCCCCCCCCCCCCCCACACCTAATATGCTCATTATCCAACAGGAACACTGGTTTACTAAATATCAATAACAGACTAAACCCTTTTTATTTGTAAACTGACTTGAGGGAACTTTCTGTTTTTTTTTAATAGAAGTGTTTATCCATCGCCAGGCGTGAATAATTATCCCTGCCTTTCCGATCTCGCTGTTTTTTTTCGATCAATAAAATAACAAGCGAGCGGATCCTTGCTTAACTTATATATATATATCTGAGCAATCTGCTAGTGGTGAGTAATACATCCCAAATATCTGTTCTCTGTGTTGAGTGTTCTCTGTTCTCTGTTCTCTGTTCTCTGTTCTCTGTTCTCTGTGTTGAGTGTTCTCTGTGTTGAGTGTTCTCTGTGTTGAGTGTTCTCTGTTCTCTGTTCTCTGTTCTCTGTTCTCTGTGTTGAGTGTTCTCTGTTCTCTGTTCTCTGTTCTCTGTGTTGAGTGTTCTCTGTTCTCTGTTCTCTGTTCTCTGTGTTGAGTGTTCTCTGTGTTGAGTGTTCTCTGTTCTCTGTTCTCTGTTCTCTGTTCTCTGTGTTGAGTGTTCTCTGTTCTCTGTTCTCTGTTCTCTGTTCTCTGTTCTCTGTTCTCTGTTCTCTGTGTTGATTGTTCTCTGTTCTCTGTTCTCTGTGTTGATTGTTCTCTGTTCTCTGTTCTCTGTTCTCTGTTCTCTGTTCTCTGTTCTCTGTGTTGAGTGTTCTCTGTTCTCTGTTCTCTGTTCCCTGTTCTCTGTTCTCTGTTCTCTGTTC
>NW_028169001.1:7500-16024 GCF_963971535.1 Notolepis coatsorum | reverse complement strand
TACCGCGGCGCCGGCTTCTGCTCTGTCTTTACGTCGAAGCGGGTTTTATAGGCTGTCAGGAGGCATTAGGCCGTCAGACGCGGTAATGCGAGCCGACTGCCGTGAGATGACAAGGAGCAATTCGTACAGATTAATATTCTCATCCCGCGGTGAATTAATACAGAAGCCCGTCCGTCGCCAACAATGCCAACTATTTATGTGACAAAGTGCTTTGTGCTGCCCAGAAAATGACAGTGACGCCACTGGAAATTAAGTTGACGAATCCTACTTCATCTTCTATTCTAGTATCTGGTGTTGAATGTTATACTTGTCTGCAATGTATGTGTCGATTTGTTCAAACCTGTATCTTGTAGGGCGGCTGGGTAGCGCAGCGGACTAAGCGCCTGCCTACCACCGCATAGACACTGGTATCGAATCCAGCTGTCAGCGGTACCTCCGGCTTGGTCGGTCGTCCATACTAACACGATTGGCTAGTGTTAGCGGGTGGAAGCCGGTGGGGTGTGTATCCTGGTCGTTGTAAACAGCGACTCCTACAGGTCGGTCGGGGCGCCTGCTCAGCGAGGAAGGGAACTGGGGGAAGTAGTGTGAGCCTCCCACACGTTACGCTCCCCCAGTGAGAGTCCTCGCTGTCAGGTGAAAAGAAGAGGCTGGCTGACTCCACATGTATCGGAGGAGACATGTGATAGTATCTATCAACCCTCCCTAGACCGGCAAGTGGGGGGCAAATGCGCGAAACGACCAGGAAGGGAGGGAAGGGAGGGAAGGGAATTGGCATAACGACAAAATTGGGATGGGAGAAAAAAAATACAGAAAAAATACAGAAAAAAGTAGATATATTTGTTTAAACTTGTATGTTTATAATTTGTTTAAATGTGTATGTGTAGATTTGTTTAGACATGTATGTGTAGATTTGCCTGTAACTTGTATGTTTATATTTGTTTTATGTGTAGATTTGTTTAGACGTGTGTTAGATGAGGTGTGTTTTCAGCTTATCAACCCTTCATCTGGCCTTCCGTGAAGTCTGCGTTGTGTTTGTTGTTGGTTGATGGCAATCTTACTGGCTGTCACACCCTGATCACCCCACTGATACATCCGTAAACTGAATAATTAACACTGGAAACGTGGTCTGTCTTTTCTTAACAGGATGTTTATTTTCATAAACATAGACTCGTACAAGATGGAAAGTCTTTGATGGTCTAATGAACCTAGATTAATAGATTCATCTCTCGATACACCGGGTGATGGTCGTTGCGGCCTAGCCCCCTTAGCCGAAGCCTGTAGCTATCTGTTCTGTTAGCCTGTAGCTAGCTCTGTCCTCGTGGCTGCTCCTCCCCCCCTATCTCTGCTGTCTCGCTGTCAACGCTCGTCTGCTTGTCCGAGTCAACCCGGAAGAACCCACAGCTATAAGTATATTTCCCTAGCAACGGCTGTTAGCCATAGCAATGCCCAATCTGTTGTTACTAAGTGACGCCAGCCGCTGTTACCTCTGACCCAATATAGCTGTTGCCTACGGCTTTAAATGAACACTCTCTCTCCTGACCTTGGCCAGTGTCTTATCTGCGTACAGGCCCTGTCTGTGACTCCCACAGTCTAACTTGAACACACACGTACACGTGTTTATAGTTTAACAAGTATAAACTAATATCTATAGGTTATAAATCAAAATCATTGACTTCCTTCACGTGTATGTGTAGATTTGCCTGTAACTTGTATGTTTATATTTGTTTAAAACGTCTATGTGTAGATTTGTTTAGACGTGTATGTGTAGATTTGCCTGTAACTTGTATGTTTATATAACTTTAAATGTCTATGTGTAGATTTGGTTAGACGTGTATGTGTAGATTTGTCTGTAACTTGTATGTTTATATTTGTCTATACATGTATGTTTGTCTGAAACTTGTATGTGTAGATTTGTCTGTAACTCGCATGTTTCTCACGATGCTACATCAGCGACGCGGGAAGGGGGGGGTGCTGAGGGTGCTGCACCCCCACCTGTTGGCAGGGAGTTGTAACTGCAAGGGCAAATTTTTTACACATCAATAAAAAAACATTTCTTTTTTGAGTTAGGATTTTACTGTAAGCAGTCTAAAACATGGTTGTTTTTTAAATGGTTGAAATTCACCCTCTGTTTTTATTTTTTTAATGATATTTTCTGTGTATCTGATTCTGACCTGACGCACAAATGCAGCGCACACATGACGTGGATAGGGCGCGAAGGATCACGGTTGAGGTTGAACACAACAGTAATGGGTAACTTACTACTTGCGTCTCAAAACATTTTTAAAAATACAGTATTTTTCCAAGGCATATAAACAAAGTAATTTAGAAGCTGCACCGGGCTGCCCCTGGGCATAACTACGGATCACCTGAGGCTATATGTTGCTTTATCTTGGCATACAATGGCTTGCTCTAAGTGTAAGAGGACATGATGAGAGTCAGAGTTCATCAAATCGTGGAAACCTTTTAGAGCTACTGTATGTACAATGAGGCACATCACATCCAAAACTGGCTAAGAACAACAATGCGCCAGGAGAGTCTGCTTCACATTGAAAGTGATCTCACAGACAAAGTTAAAGCAGACGAAACGTCGCATTTTGCTGCATTAAGGTAAGACAATGGTTAATCTATTATTGGATGCCTTCATTTGAACACTTAATTTGCACTATATATTAAATGAGTGGGGCTCGCCTCGCATGGCCCTAGTGGGTGTGTGTATTGACAAAAAAGGACAAATTTACTCGATATTGACTCCCCTCCACCTATGACGTTATTATATGACTTATCTCCGCACCCCCAACTCTGACTGACTTCCCGCGTCCCTGTGCTGCATGCTTTCTTTGCTCTCCTTTGAGAAAAGATTCTCAAGCGGGAGTAACCGGTTAAACAAGGGATAGAAAAAAAAAAATGTTTGGATATGATGAAGTGCTGTGTGGTCGTTTTGATAATAGCTATCAACTCCAGAAGGCGAGAGAATACCGCTGGCCAGAGCCTAAGAGAAAATGACAGGTGCCAGTCTATGCAGCTGAAATGATTGGCAGGGAAACACTGTCCTCAGTTATTTCATATGACAGGAGCATTTAAACTGAGCTATATACTCGTGTTATAGACAGAGGCAGGAAGAGAGCCTCCCTAACAGATAGCTGACTACAGCACAGGTCGTAAATACTGCCGATTGATGTCCTGTACACTTCACAGTGTCTCTAAGTTAGATAGCACGGCGGATGGTGAGATAGACCCTCCCTATCTCTGCTACTATCTATACCATCAGAGAGGGAAGGGGCGAAGTGCACAGAGCCTGGGAAATGGACTTGGCTTCAGCCAGGAGGTGGTCGATAACAGTGGCTTCAGTGGAAAAAGGGCATTAAAATTATAACCGGCTCCTTTCTCACATTCGATTTTTTTTATTGCCGTGAGCCAAGGACAAGTTTGCAGCGTCTCTCTCAGCCGTGAAGCGGTTGGTCAGAGTTGGGCGGGCGGGCGCCCCCCAGATCAAGAAAACCCTCCTCGGCTGGTCGGTCCGGACGAACAATGACATTGTTGGAACTCCATTGTTAAGACTGTGATGGGAAGGAAAAAAAAATGTAATACGTGAAGTTGGAAAATTTTAAAGTCAAGTCTTTGCAAAAAAAAAAAAAAAACTGCTGACATTTTTATATATTATCAGAGAGGAAGAGACGGTGACTGAGGACGAGCGAGAGCGGGAGGGAGGGAGGGGACAGGGAGCAGGAGGAGCAGGAGGTGCAGGAAGCGTAGGAGTGTTGACCTTTTTCTCCCCCTTATTCCACAGGCCTTTCTTTACCCGCTCACCACACACAGGGCTCCCCGGTGTTCCGTGATGTATTGTGTGACTCGGTGCATTTGTGTGGATCTGCCCTTGGCGTGACTCTGGGACTCTGGGACTGTGGGGGCGCAGACCGAGGGAACAAAAACTCATTTCCATCGCAGAGCAGCGCCGCACTCGCCGCCGCATCTGATACCACGGCACGTTTAAAAAAAATGGATATTACAGATAACAGTGCCCTCCGTCGACCCCAATAAGCCACGCACTCCTATTGTTATTCCTCCGTTTCTTCTCCCTCCCTCGCTCTCTCTCCCTCTCCCTCTCTCTCTCTGTCTGTCTCTCGCTCTTTCCCCCCCCTCTCTCTCTTTCCCTCCCCCCTCTCTTCCTCTCTATCTCTTCCTCTCTCTCTCCATCTCTCTCTTCCCCCCTCTCTCTCTCTCTCCCTCTCCCCCCTCTCTCGCTCCCTCTCTCTCTCACTCTCTCTCTGTCTCTATCTCTTCCCCCCCCCCCTCTCTCTCTCTCTCTCTCTCTCTCTCCTCTCTCTCTCTCTCTCTCTCTCTCTCTCTCTCTCTCTCTCTCTCTCTTCCCCCCCTCTCTCTCTCTCTCTCTCTCTCTCTCTCACTCTTCCCTCTCTCTCTCTTCCCCCTCTCTCTTCCCCCTCTCTCTCTCTCTCTTTCCCTCTCCCCCCTCTCTCTCTTCCCCCCCCTCTCTCTCTCTTTCCCTCTCCCCCCTCTCTCGCTCGCTCTCTCTCTCTCTTTCCCTCTCCCCCCCTCTCTCTCTCTCTCTCTTCCCCCCTCTCTCTCTCTTTCCCTCTCCCCCCTCTCTTTCTCTCTTTCTCTCTCTCTCTTTTTCAACCTCCCCACACTTGTCATGACCAGATCTACGGGTTCAAAGGTCAGATCGTCTCAATCGTTCGAACGCGCCGGATACGCCCTTATAGATTCTGTCACGGTAATCACTCTCTCGCATGATGTCCGTAGAGTCCGTCGACTAGACCATGTGACGTGTTGTAATTAGCAGACTCGCTTATTAATTAAAGTCACTCAGAGACGCTGACGTCGTTGTTTACCCCCCGACACAATGTTTGTCTTAATTCCCTCTGTATCCCTCTCGGCTATTTTGAACGTTGAATACACAATGTGGTGTTTAGCTTACAACACAATCATTATTTGTGGCGCGTCGTCGCAAAGCGAGGTTGACATTTCGCTCCTGATTGGGGCGTCGTTAAGCGTCGCTCTCGTGGCGATCGTCTCGGTGAGCGATGGAAGTCGCGGTTGATAAACATAACTGGCAGCGTCTCATTTTGAAGGAAATGCAGTGTTCGTTAAGAAACGATTATATTCCTCATCATGACGCGGCCCCAGGGTTTCCATGTGGACTCGAAGAAGGAACGTATAAGAGTACCAACCCTGGCTTCTTAGTACAGTCTAGGAATTATGGATTTAATTACTGCGTCTACTACAGGCTGAGCTTCTTCTGATTAGTTAAGTTTACGTGTATCTCGTAATTTTTTACCCGGGGACAATGCACGTTAATGAAGATCTTCAGATGTCACATCAATGTAAATGTGACAGAGTTATTAGCTAATGAGCTGGTTTTCATCTGTAGTCTCTCTGCATGTCTTTCAGTGTGGGAGGAAAGCAGAGTACCTGGAGGAAACCCACGCGAACACGTAAACACACAGAGGTGTGAGGTAGCAGTGCCCTTCACCACTGTGCCTCCACGCTGCCAAGACCTTCTGGCTGTGAGGTAGTAGTGCCCTTAACCACTGTGCCTCCACGCTGCCAGGACCTTCTGGCTGTGAGGTAGTAGTGCCCTTAACCACTGTGCCTCCACGCTGCCAGGACCTTCTGGCTGTGAGGTAGTAGTGCCCTTAACCACTGTGCCTCCACGCTGCCAGGACCTTCTGGCTGTGAGGTAGTAGTGCCCTTAACCACTGTGCCTCCACGCTGCCAGGACCTTCTGGCTGTGAGGTAGTAGTGCCCTTAACCACTGTGCCTCCACGCTGCCAGGACCTTCTGGCTGTGAGGTAGTAGTGCCCTTAACCACTGTGCCTCCACGCTGCCAAGACCTTCTGGCTGTGAGGTAGTAGTGCCCTTAACCACTGTGCCTCCACGCTGCCAGGACCTTCTGGCTGTGAGGTAGTAGTGCCCTTAACCACTGTGCCTCCACGCTGCCAGGACCTTCTGGCTGTGAGGTAGTAGTGCCCTTAACCACTGTGCCTCCACGCTGCCAGGACCTTCTGGCTGTGAGGTAGCAGCGCCCTTAACCACTGTGCCTCCACGCTGCCAGGACCTTCTGGCTGTGAGGTAGTAGTGCCCTTAACCACTGTGCCTCCACGCTGCCAGGACCTTCTGGCTGTGAGGTAGCAGTGCCCTTAACCACTGTGCCTCCACGCTGCCAGGACCTTCTGGCTGTGAGCTAGTAGTGCCCTTAACCACTGTGCCTCCACGCTGCCAGGACCTTCTGGCTGTGAGGTAGTAGCGCCCTTAACCACTGTGCCTCCACGCTGCCAGGACCTTCTGGCTGTGAGCTAGTAGCGCCCTTAACCACTGTGCCTCCACGCTGCCAGGACCTTCTGAGGTAATAATAATATAAATTGGATTTTAAGAGAGAAGCGCCTTTCTCAGACTCAAGGACACTGTACAAGGAAAGGGTGGAAAAATAAAAACTTTGAAAAAATAAAAGATAAAAAATAAAAATTATGAATATGTGTGTATAGTAACAACAGGAAAAAACAAATAAGATAAAAAAAAAAGGATGAAGTGGTTGAAATTAACAAAAAAATAAAACAGAAAACAAAATAAAAACAAACAACAAAACAAAACAACGGAATCTGTGGCTTAAAAGAAAAGAGTCAGGGTTGGGCTACTTGGGAGCGGGGCCGTGTTGCGTGAAGGCAAGTGTGAACAGGTGGGTTTTTAGGTGGGTTTTGAAGAGGTTGATGGTGTCAGAGGTAGTAGTGCCCTTAACCACTGTGCCTCCACGCTGCCAGTTAGGCTCTTAGTCGAGCAAGATGTTGTTGTTGAGTAATCGTTATTCTTTTCACGCCTAATGAGTCACTTCTTGGAAAATGATGAGCACATCTATGACATCACTTTAAGATGAACAAATATGCAAAAGGAGAAGTTACAAGCGCTCCAACCAACCCACATCAAAAGCACATATGTAGGCCTGTCTGTCTGGTGCTCTCAGAGTAGGGATGTCCGGTATATATTAGGACCTTATTTTAAACTAACGTTTCGACGCAGGGTGCATCTTCATTTGATTCTGAGTCAACCCTACGTTGAGATGTTAGTTTAAAATAAAAGTGTATTGCCTTAAATCTGTGTGCTCACTCAGTGTGTTCTATTTGGATTTAATCCCTGAAGTTTCTCTGATTTACAAATATGTTTCGGTGCCTATAAGCATTCATTCAATCTTTATTTAATCAGGAAGGATCATTGAGAGAGCAAGCTCTCGTTTAGAATGACGTCGCGAAATACAAAACATTATAAATACCAAAAAAAAAAGAAAACAATATAGACACAGAAAGTAAATCAATTAAACATTTAAAATAATTAAAAACAACTGCAGACTGTGGTGAAGTGGTTTAACGATTTAAACTGACCAATAGATACTAATGAATTGAGTTTTAAAGTGCCTTGCAGAACGTTCCATGGTTCTGGGGCCCAGAAGCTAAGAACCTTGAAGGAGCGAGACAGTAACGACCACGTGTTCATTTTGGAGACGGACAATAATGTCGGAGACGAGACACGGTTTAATATGATTCAATTCAATTCAAAAAACGTTATTAGTCCCGCAAGGGGCAATTTAGAGCATGATACGGCAAACAGCTGCATTTCTACACATTCAAGACAAAACAGGACAAAACAGGGACAAGAGACATACATGACACTTCAAAGTATAAGAGACATGACACTGCCAGAACGGGATCCCTACACTGTTGATCTGTCAAATCCAACAAATAAATAAATAGATTCGGTCAGTACAAAAAAAAGTGCACTTTCGTCAAAAATGTTAAAATCAAGGGGTTAGTAAACTGACCTTTTCTTGTACCGTTGCCACGATTTGTCGATTAGGTGATATCAGTCAACTTGCACACTTTTACTGTTAGGGCAGCAGTGGTGGAGCCCAATAGCAGAACACAGGAGGAGAGAGAATGGAGCGTTTTAGGTGGGTTTTAATTGTAGGCACCAAGTAGACAGGTATGACAACAGGAATGTACAAATAGATGTGAGCAGGTGCACTCCTCGTGCAGCACAGGAGCGTCCAGGCGGGTGGTGTCTCGGGAGCGGTGGTCCTGGACACAGAGAGAACAAGATTAGGACAAGGTATTCAACAAGGACAGAGTAGCAAGGCTAGGGTTCGTCGTCGTACCTATAGGTTGTTAGGTTAACACTGCGACGAGGGAGAGCAGGATCCGTGGGCTGAAGTAGGGGTTTGTTTGTTGAGGGAATCCCTCACAGCCGCGATGATTGATGTCCCTCCGGCAGCGTGGGAACGCAGGGGCCGGATGCTGCCCATATAAGGGTACGGAAGGAGGAGGGGTGAGGGAGGCTCTCGCCGTGATGGTGTGGAAGGACGAGGGGTGAAGAAGGCTCTCGCCGTGATTATGACAATTAGTCGACTAAGAATGTCTTTAATGGAGGTAGGGCTGGGCGATTAATCGATTTTTCGATTCATTCGAATTAATGATCTAGGACGATTTTGAATTTTTAAAAAAAAATGAAGATTGGTGAA
>NW_028169001.1:0-2500 GCF_963971535.1 Notolepis coatsorum | reverse complement strand
CAGAATGAAATATGAACCCATTCCACGCTGAATCTTTATTTATTTATCTTTATATCTTTATTTATCATACTGGACGTTGCACACACACACACACACAGATAAATAACTTGGCTCTGCTAACTTTTCTCTACTCCTCACATCAGGAGTTTCTCTACCACCGCTACCTCCCGCAACGCTCTCTCTCTCTCTCTCTTTCTCTCTCTCTTGAGTGCTGACTCCTCTCTCCTCTCCTCTCCTTCTTCTACTTCCTCTCCCCCCTCCTTTTTCTTTTCACTCTCATCCAGAGCTGAGCGCTAGCGGTAACAAGGGCCCTCTTCTCTTCTCTCCTCTTCTCCTCTCTTCTCATCTCTCCTATTCTATTCTCTTCTCTCCTCTTCTCATCTCTTCTCATCTCTCCTATTCTCTTCTCTCCTCCTCTCTTCTCTTCTCTCCTCTTCTCCTCTCTTCTCATCTCTCCCATTCTCTTCTCTCCTCTTCTCCTATCTCCTCTTCTCTTCTCTCCTCTTCTCTTCTCATCTCTTCTCTTCTCTCCTCTTATCCTCTATCCTATTCTCTTCTCTCCTCTTCTCTTCTTTTCTCTCCTCTTCTCCTCTCCTCTCTCTTCTCATCTCTTCTCCCATCCTCTCTTCTCTTCTCCTCTATTCTCCTCTTCTCTTCTCTTCTCTCTCCTCTTCTCTTCTCTTCTCTTCTCATCTCTTCTCTTCTCTCTTCTTCTCCTCTATTATCTTCTCTCCTCTTCTCCTCTTTTCTCTCCTCTTCTCCTCTCCTCTCTCTTCTCATCTCTTCTCCCATCCTCTCTTCTCTTCTCCTCTATTCTCCTCTTCTGTTCTCTCCTCTCCTCTCCCCTCTTCTCTCATCTTCTCTCCTATCTCCTCTCCTATTCTTCTGTCTTCTCTTCTCTTCTATTATCTTCTCTCTTCTCTTCTCTCATCTTCTCTCCTCTTCTCATCTCTCCTCTTCTCCTCTCTCTCTCCTCTTCTTTCCTCATCTCTTTCCTCTTTCCTTTTTTCTCTTCTCTCTCTCCTATTCTATTCCATCATCTTCCTCTGTTCTCTTTTCTTCTCCTCTCCTTCTCATCTCCTCTATTCCTCTCCTCCTCCCCCTCCCATCCTCGCCTCTCCTCTCCTATCTTCCTCTCCTCTCCTCTCCTCTTCTCTTCCTCTCCCCTCCCCTCTCCCCTCTTCCTCTGATCGCCTCCTCTCCTCTCTCTTCCTCTCCTCTCCTCTCTCATCCTCTTCTCTCCCCCTCTTCCCTCTCCTCTCATCTCCTCTCCTCTCTCCTCTCCTATCTCATCTCCTCTTCCACTTCCTCTCCTCTCTCCTCCTCATCCTCTCCTCTCATATCTCCTCTCCTCTCTTCTCCTCTTCCTCTCTCCTCCTCTTCCTCTCTTCTCTCCTCTCTTCTCTTCTCATCTCCTCTTCCTATCCTCTCTCCTCTTCCTCTCTCCCCCTCTTCTCTCTCCATCTTATCGCTCCTCTCATCTCCTCTCTCCTCTTCATCTCCTCTCCTCTCTCCCCCTCTTCCTCTCATCTCCTATCTTCTCTCATCTCTTCTCCTCTTTCTCTATCCTCCTCTTCCTCTCTCCTCTTCTCTCCTCTCCTCTCCTCTCATCTCCTCTCTCCTCCTCTTCCTATCCCCCTCTTCTATTCTCTTCTCTCTCCTCTCTCCTCTCTTCCTCTCCTCTCCTTTCTCTCTTCCTCTCCTCTCTCCTCATCTTCCTTTCCTCTCCTATCTCCTCTCTCCTCCTCTTCCTCTCTCCCCCTCTTCCTCTCCTCTCTCCTCTTCTCTCTCCTCTCATCCATCTCCTCTCATCTCCTCTCTCATCTCTTCCTATTCCTCTCCTCTCTCCTCATCTTCCTATTTTCCTCCCCTCTCCCCTCTCCTCCTCTCCTCTCCTCTCCTCTCCTCTCCTCTTCCTCTCCTCTCCTCTTCCTCTCCTCTCTCCTCTTCTCTCTCCTCTCATCTCATCTCCTCTCATCTCCTCTCTCATCTCTTCCTATTCCTCTCCTCTCTCCTCATCTTCCTATTTTCTCCCTCTCCCCTCTCCTCTCCCCTCTCCTCCTCTCTCCTCCTCTCCTCTCCTCTCCTCTCCTCTCCTCTCCTCTCCTCTCCTCTCCTCTCCTCTCTCCTCCTCTCTCCTCCCCTCTCCTCTCCTCTCCTCTCCTCTCCCCTCTCCTCTCCTCTCTCCTCCTCTCCTCTCCTCTCCTCTCCTCTCCTCTCCTTTTCTCCTCCTCTCCTCTCCTCTCCTCTCCTCCTCTCCTCTCCACTAGAGCTGCCGTCCTGTTGTCAAGCAAAAACGCACAAAATATAATGTGAACAAACATGTATTTTTTAGAGGAAAACAGGCTCTTGTTGGCAAGGCTCCACTGTTTACTGTTACCAGACGAGAACCACAACACTTCCCCCACAATGCAGCAGGACGGGCCTCTACAGCTATACTGCATCTTGAGGACATTATTTCCAAAAGTAATGGTGCACTTGTGTGGCAATAAAATCCTAC
>NW_028169002.1:42500-43909 GCF_963971535.1 Notolepis coatsorum | reverse complement strand
CAGTTTTTATTGTTTTAAGCACCATTTTAATGTTTTTTAAATGTGCAAAATATTGCCTGTTGGTTTTACAGACCATTCACTGGTAATGTGCAATGTCTTCATAAAAATATGTTGCCTGGAAATGGTAACAACAGATGAGGTACTCAATAAACTGAGCGCCCTCCAACCTAACAAGGCCACTGGCCATGACAACATCCCCTCCAAATTCCTCAGAGACTCAGCAGCCGCCATCACCCCAATCATCACACACATAATAAACCTCTCCATAAAACAGGGACACGTCCCCAAGGACTTCAAAATTGTGAGGGTGACCCCTCTGCACAAAAAGGGCAGCAAATTAGACCCAGGCAACTACCGCCCTGTTTCTATTCTCACCTCCATCTCGAAAGTCATGGAAAAAATTGTCTACGAACAGGTCGAAAAGTACCTAGCGGAAAAAAATCTAATCTACGAATTCCAATCTGGCTTCAGAACATCCCACTCCACTGACACATGCCTTCTCTATTTGAATGACCACATCAAACAAGAGGTGGACGCAGGCAAATACTGCGGCATGGTCATGCTGGACCTACAAAAGGCCTTTGACACGGTCAATCACTCCATTCTGATTGACAAGCTAAAAGCAATTGGTTTTGATAGTCTATCAGTGAGCTGGATCCAATCCTACCTTGAGGGGAGGGAACAGATGGTGGAGGTAAACGGTACCCTATCCCCCCCCCTCACAGTGAGCTGTGGTGTTCCACAAGGAAGCATACTAGGACCGCTACTGTTCCTAATTTATGCAAATGACATGTCGTCAGCTTGTGACTGCAACTTGTTCCTGTTTGCGGACGACTCAGCCCTGCTGGTCTCTGACAAGAATAAGTTACAGGTTGAAAAAACCCTCAGCTCGGAACTAGGCAGAATCTGCATATGGCTCGCTGATAACAAACTATCATTACACATGGGCAAAACAGAGTCCATTCTCTTCGGTTCAAATAACAAACTCAGCAAGACCGACGGCTTCTCAGTTACAGTGGGTGACAATATTGTCACAAGGAAAGATGAAATTACCTACCTGGGTTCCATCCTAGAGGCTAATCTCTCCTGTGACAAAATGGCATCCAATGTAATAAAAAAAGTCAACCAACGAACTCGATTCTTGTACCGGATCTCCTCTCTGGTAAACAAGAATACCCTGAAGACTCTGGCAGGAGCACTCATTCAGGGGTACTACGACTATGCTTGCACCTCATGGTACCAAAGCACCTCAAAGGCGCTAAAAACAAAATTACAAACATCTCAAAACAAACTGGTCAGACTACTGCTTGACCTTACTCCTAGAACCCACCTCACCCCTGCCCTCTTTGACAACCTAGGATGGCTTAGAGTAGACGACAGAGTACAGCAACTTGCAATGGGCCTGGTCT
>NW_028169002.1:2500-37500 GCF_963971535.1 Notolepis coatsorum | reverse complement strand
AGGTAGTGTAGTAATATAGTCAGATAGTGTAGTAATATAGTCAGATAGTGTAGTAATATAGTCAGGTAGTGTAGTAATATAGCAGGTAGTGTAGTAATATAGTCAGATAGTGTAGTAATATAGTCAGGTAGTGTAGTAATATAGTCAGGTAGTGTAGTAATATAGTCAGGTAGTGTAGTAATATAGTCAGATAGTGTAGTAATATAGTCAGGTAGTGTAGTAATATAGCAGGTAGTGTAGTAATATAGTCAGATAGTGTAGTAATATAGCAGGTAGTGTAGTAATATAGTCAGGTAGTGTAGTAATATAGTCAGATAGTGTAGTAATATAGTCAGGTAGTGTAGTAATATAGTGAGATAGTGTAGTAATATAGCAGGTAGTGTAGTAATATAGCAGGTAGTGTAGTAATATAGTCAGATAGTGTAGTAATATAGCAGGTAGTGTAGTAATATAGTAGGTAGTGTAGTAATATAGCAGGTAGTGTAGTAATATAGTCAGATAGTGTAGTAATATAGTCAGGTAGTGTAGTAATATAGCAGGTAGTGTAGTAATATAGCAGGTAGTGTAGTAATATAGTCAGATAGTGTAGTAATATAGCAGGTAGTGTAGTAATATAGCAGGTAGTGTAGTAATATAGTCAGGTAGTGTAGTAATATAGCAGGTAGTGTAGTAATATAGTCAGATAGTGTAGTACTATAGTCAGGTAGTGTAGTAATATAGCATGTAGTGTAGTAATATAGCAGGTAGTGTAGTAATATAGCAGGTAGTGTAGTAATATAGTCAGGTAGTGTAGTAATATAGTCAGATAGTGTAGTAATATAGCAGATAGTGTAGTAATATAGCAGGTAGTGTAGTAATATAGCAGGTAGTGTAGTAATATAGTCAGGTAGTGTAGTAATATAGCAGGTAGTGTAGTAATATAGTCAGATAGTGTAGTAATATAGCAGGTAGTGTAGTAATATAGTCAGGTAGTGTAGTAATATAGTCAGATAGTGTAGTAATATAGCAGATAGTGTAGTAATATAGCAGGTAGTGTAGTAATATAGTCAGGTAGTGTAGTAATATAGCAGGTAGTGTAGTAATATAGTCAGGTAGTGTAGTAATATAGCAGGTAGTGTAGTAATATAGTCAGGTAGTGTAGTAATATAGTCAGATAGTGTAGTAATATAGCAGATAGTGTAGTAATATAGTCAGGTAGTGTAGTAATATAGTCAGGTAGTGTAGTAATATAGTCAGGTAGTGTAGTAATATAGCAGATAGTGTAGTAATATAGTCAGGTAGTGTAGTAATATAGTCAGGTAGTGTAGTAATATAGCAGATAGTGTAGTAATATAGCAGGTAGTGTAGTAATATAGTCAGATAGTGTAGTAATATAGCAGGTAGTGTAGTAATATAGTCAGGTAGTGTAGTAATATAGTCAGATAGTGTAGTAATATAGCAGATAGTGTAGTAATATAGTCAGGTAGTGTAGTAATATAGTCAGGTAGTGTAGTAATATAGTCAGATAGTGTAGTAATATAGCAGGTAGTGTAGTAATATACAGTGTGCGATCCATAGCATAATCTTTGTGTGAGCCGCGTCGGGGGGGGGGGGGGGGGGGGTGCGCGGCGCGCCTCTCAGCGGAAAAAAACTCAGAGCGTGTTTTTATAGTCACATATTTGTCATGTGTAGGTGGGTTTTCCAGCAAACTCATCCACTCTCGCTGCCGTTGAATTCGTAAGGGCTGCTACCACATAGTAGTACTTGGTGGCATCCGCGGTAATATTCCTGAGAGCGAATTGCGCGAACCAAGCGTTGGCACTCTGCGCAGCTTGAGTGAAACTGCGTTCAAAGTTCTGCGATCTGCGTTCTGTTGTTCAGTTGACATGTTGGATATAATCTCCGAAATACGTCCAAGGGTCACAAATGTAGGAATGCAGTAATGATAGCGTAGACGGAGTCGTGTTCCGATGCAAAAACGCTAGTTTATTACGCACTCTACTGTCGCACAAACAACACCCATTCAACTTTCACTGTCTCTCTTTAACTACGTCATCCCCCGCTAAGGGTCATGGGAGATGTAGTAAACACCACAAAAGGCTAGAATGCCGTGAAACTGTGAATTATGTCCCAGTAAGTAGCCACTACACGCAAATCATTAATCATACATCCAAAATAGCATACGTTTATTATTATACACGATGATGATACAGCTCCCAGGGGAGCTTTAGAGACCCCCAGGGGAGCTGATGTCTGATCTAGGGGAGCTATAGCTCACCGGGCTCCCCTCTTGGATCGCACCCTGGTAATATAGTCAGATAGTGTAGTAATATAGCAGGTAGTGTAGTAATATAGCAGGTAGTGTAGTAATATAGTCAGATAGTGTAGTAATATAGTCAGATAGTGTAGTAATATAGCAGGTAGTGTAGTAATATAGTCAGGTAGTGTAGTAATATAGCAGGTAGTGTAGTAATATAGTCAGATAGTGGAGTAATATAGCAGGTAGTGTAGTAATATAGTCAGATAGTGTAGTAATATAGCAGGTAGTGTAGTAATATAGTCAGGTAGTGTAGTAATATAGTCAGGTAGTGTAGTAATATAGCAGGTAGTGTAGTAATATAGCAGGTAGTGTAGTAATATAGCAGGTAGTGTAGTAATATAGTCAGGTAGTGTAGTAATATAGTCAGATAGTGTAGTAATATAGTCAGATAGTGTAGTAATATAGTCAGATAGTGTAGTAATATAGCAGGTAGTGTAGTAATATAGCAGGTAGTGTAGTAATATAGTCAGATAGTGTAGTAATATAGTCAGGTAGTGTAGTAATATAGCAGGTAGTGTAGTAATATAGTCAGGTAGTGTAGTAATATAGCAGGTAGTGTAGTAATATAGCAGGTAGTGTAGTAATATAGTCAGATAGTGTAGTAATATAGTCAGGTAGTGTAGTAATATAGCAGGTAGTGTAGTAATATAGTCAGATAGTGTAGTAATATAGTCAGGTAGTGTAGTAATATAGTCAGGTAGTGTAGTAATATAGCAGGTAGTGTAGTAATATAGCAGGTAGTGTAGTAATATAGTCAGATAGTGTAGTAATATAGTCAGATAGTGTAGTAATATAGCAGGTAGTGTAGTAATATAGCAGGTAGTGTAGTAATATAGCAGGTAGTGTAGTAATATAGCAGGTAGTGTAGTAATATAGCAGGTAGTGTAGTAATATAGTCAGATAGTGTAGTAATATAGTCAGATAGTGTAGTAATATAGTCAGGTAGTGTAGTAATATAGCAGGTAGTGTAGTAATATAGTCAGATAGTGTAGTAATATAGCAGGTAGTGTAGTAATATAGCAGGTAGTATAGTAATATAGTCAGATAGTGTAGTAATATAGCAGGTAGTGTAGTAATATAGTCAGATAGTGTAGTAATATAGCAGGTAGTGTAGTAATATAGCAGATAGTGTAGTAATATAGCAGGTAGTGTAGTAATATAGCAGATAGTGTAGTAATATAGTCAGATAGTGTAGTAATATAGCAGGTAGTGTAGTAATATAGTCAGGTAGTGTAGTAATATAGCAGGTAGTGTAGTAATATAGTCAGGTAGTGTAGTAATATAGTCAGGTAGTGTAGTAATATAGTCAGGTAGTGTAGTAATATAGTCAGGTAGTGTAGTAATATAGTCAGATAGTGTAGTAATATAGCAGGTAGTGTAGTAATATAGCAGGTAGTGTAGTAATATAGTCAGGTAGTGTAGTAATATAGTCAGGTAGTGTAGTAATATAGCAGATAGTGTAGTAATATAGCAGGTAGTGTAGTAATATAGTCAGATAGTGTAGTAATATAGTCAGATAGTGTAGTAATATAGCAGGTAGTGTAGTAATATAGTCAGGTAGTGTAGTAATATAGTCAGATAGTGTAGTAATATAGTCAGGTAGTGTAGTAATATAGTCAGATAGTGTAGTAATATAGCAGGTAGTGTAGTAATATAGCAGGTAGTGTAGTAATATAGCAGGTAGTGTAGTAATATAGTCAGATAGTGTAGTAATATAGTCAGATAGTGTAGTAATATAGCAGGTAGTGTAGTAATATAGTCAGGTAGTGTAGTAATATAGCAGGTAGTGTAGTAATATAGCAGGTAGTGTAGTAATATAGTCAGATAGTGTAGTAATATAGTCAGGTAGTGTAGTAATATAGCAGGTAGTGTAGTAATATAGTCAGATAGTGTAGTAATATAGTCAGGTAGTGTAGTAATATAGTCAGGTAGTGTAGTAATATAGCAGGTAGTGTAGTAATATAGCAGGTAGTGTAGTAATATAGTCAGATAGTGTAGTAATATAGTCAGATAGTGTAGTAATATAGCAGGTAGTGTAGTAATATAGCAGGTAGTGTAGTAATATAGCAGGTAGTGTAGTAATATAGCAGGTAGTGTAGTAATATAGCAGGTAGTGTAGTAATATAGTCAGATAGTGTAGTAATATAGTCAGATAGTGTAGTAATATAGTCAGGTAGTGTAGTAATATAGCAGGTAGTGTAGTAATATAGTCAGATAGTGTAGTAATATAGCAGGTAGTGTAGTAATATAGCAGGTAGTATAGTAATATAGTCAGATAGTGTAGTAATATAGCAGGTAGTGTAGTAATATAGTCAGATAGTGTAGTAATATAGCAGGTAGTGTAGTAATATAGCAGATAGTGTAGTAATATAGTAGGTAGTGTAGTAATATAGCAGATAGTGTAGTAATATAGTCAGATAGTGTAGTAATATAGCAGGTAGTGTAGTAATATAGTCAGGTAGTGTAGTAATATAGCAGGTAGTGTAGTAATATAGTCAGGTAGTGTAGTAATATAGTCAGGTAGTGTAGTAATATAGTCAGGTAGTGTAGTAATATAGTCAGGTAGTGTAGTAATATAGTCAGATAGTGTAGTAATATAGCAGGTAGTGTAGTAATATAGCAGGTAGTGTAGTAATATAGTCAGGTAGTGTAGTAATATAGTCAGGTAGTGTAGTAATATAGCAGATAGTGTAGTAATATAGCAGGTAGTGTAGTAATATAGTCAGATAGTGTAGTAATATAGTCAGATAGTGTAGTAATATAGCAGGTAGTGTAGTAATATAGTCAGGTAGTGTAGTAATATAGTCAGATAGTGTAGTAATATAGTCAGGTAGTGTAGTAATATAGTCAGATAGTGTAGTAATATAGCAGGTAGTGTAGTAATATAGCAGGTAGTGTAGTAATATAGCAGGTAGTGTAGTAATATAGTCAGATAGTGTAGTAATATAGTCAGATAGTGTAGTAATATAGCAGGTAGTGTAGTAATATAGTCAGGTAGTGTAGTAATATAGTCAGGTAGTGTAGTAATATAGTCAGATAGTGTAGTAATATAGCAGGTAGTGTAGTAATATAGCAGGTAGTGTAGTAATATAGCAGGTAGTGTAGTAATATAGCAGGTATTGTAGTAATATAGTCAGATAGTGTAGTAATATAGCAGGTAGTGTAGTAATATAGCAGGTAGTGTAGTAATATAGTCAGATAGTGTAGTAATATAGCAGATAGTGTAGTAATATAGCAGGTAGTGTAGTAATATAGCAGATAGTGTAGTAATATAGCAGGTAGTGTAGTAATATAGCAGATAGTGTAGTAATATAGTCAGATAGTGTAGTAATATAGCAGGTAGTGTAGTAATATAGCAGGTAGTGTAGTAATATAGCAGGTAGTGTAGTAATATAGTCAGGTAGTGTAGTAATATAGTCAGGTAGTGTAGTAATATAGTCAGGTAGTGTAGTAATATAGTCAGGTAGTGTAGTAATATAGCAGGTAGTGTAGTAATATAGTCAGGTAGTGTAGTAATATAGCAGGTAGTGTAGTAATATAGCAGGTAGTGTAGTAATATAGCAGGTAGTGTAGTAATATAGCAGGTAGTGTAGTAATATAGTCAGGTAGTGTAGTAATATAGTCAGGTAGTGTAGTAATATAGCAGGTAGTGTAGTAATATAGTCAGATAGTGTAGTAATATAGTCAGATAGTGTAGTAATATAGCAGGTAGTGTAGTAATATAGTCAGGTAGTGTAGTAATATAGCAGGTAGTGTAGTAATATAGCAGGTAGTGTAGTAATATAGTCAGGTAGTGTAGTAATATAGTCAGGTAGTGTAGTAATATAGTCAGATAGTGTAGTAATATAGCAGGTAGTGTAGTAATATAGCAGGTAGTGTAGTAATATAGTCAGGTAGTGTAGTAATATAGTCAGGTAGTGTAGTAATATAGCAGGTAGTGTAGTAATATAGTCAGGTAGTGTAGTAATATAGTCAGATAGTGTAGTAATATAGTCAGGTAGTGTAGTAATATAGCAGGTAGTGTAGTAATATAGTCAGATAGTGTAGTAATATAGCAGGTAGTGTAGTAATATAGTCAGGTAGTGTAGTAATATAGCAGGTAGTGTAGTAATATAGCAGGTAGTGTAGTAATATAGCAGGTAGTGTAGTAATATAGTCAGATAGTGTAGTAATATAGTCAGGTAGTGTAGTAATATAGCAGGTAGTGTAGTAATATAGCAGGTAGTGTAGTAATATAGTCAGATAGTGTAGTAATATAGTCAGATAGTGTAGTAATATAGCAGGTAGTGTAGTAATATAGTCAGGTAGTGTAGTAATATAGCAGGTAGTGTAGTAATATAGCAGGTAGTGTAGTAATATAGTCAGATAGTGTAGTAATATAGCAGGTAGTGTAGTAATATAGCAGGTAGTGTAGTAATATAGTCAGATAGTGTAGTAATATAGCAGGTAGTGTAGTAATATATCAGATAGTGTAGTAATATAGCAGGTAGTGTAGTAATATAGTCAGATAGTGTAGTAATATAGTCAGGTAGTGTAGTAATATAGCAGGTAGTGTAGTAATATAGCAGGTAGTGTAGTAATATAGTCAGATAGTGTAGTAATATAGTCAGATAGTGTAGTAATATAGCAGGTAGTGTAGTAATATAGTCAGATAGTGTAGTAATATAGCAGGTAGTGTAGTAATATAGTCAGGTAGTGTAGTAATATAGTCAGGTAGTGTAGTAATATAGCAGGTAGTGTAGTAATATAGTCAGGTAGTGTAGTAATATAGTCAGGTAGTGTAGTAATATAGCAGGTAGTGTAGTAATATAGTCAGGTAGTGTAGTAATATAGCAGGTAGTGTAGTAATATAGCAGGTAGTGTAGTAATATAGCAGGTAGTGTAGTAATATAGCAGGTAGTGTAGTAATATAGCAGGTAGTGTGGTAATATAGTCAGATAGTGTAGTAATATAGCAGGTAGTGTAGTAATATAGTCAGGTAGTGTAGTAATATAGCAGGTAGTGTAGTAATATAGCAGGTAGTGTAGTAATATAGTCAGGTAGTGTAGTAATATAGCAGGTAGTGTAGTAATATAGTCAGATAGTGTAGTAATATAGTCAGATAGTGTAGTAATATAGTCAGGTAGTGTAGTAATATAGTCAGATAGTGTAGTAATATAGCAGGTAGTGTAGTAATATAGCAGGTAGTGTAGTAATATAGCAGGTAGTGTAGTAATATAGTCAGGTAGTGTAGTAATATAGCAGGTAGTGTAGTAATATAGCAGGTAGTGTAGTAATATAGCAGGTAGTGTAGTAATATAGCAGGTAGTGTAGTAATATAGTCAGGTAGTGTAGTAATATAGTCAGGTAGTGTAGTAATATAGTCAGATAGTGTAGTAATATAGCAGGTAGTGTAGTAATATAGCAGGTAGTGTAGTAATATAGTCAGATAGTGTAGTAATATAGTCAGATAGTGTAGTAATATAGTCAGATAGTGTAGTAATATAGCAGGTAGTGTAGTAATATAGCAGGTAGTGTAGTAATATAGTCAGATAGTGTAGTAATATAGTCAGATAGTGTAGTAATATAGTCAGGTAGTGTAGTAATATAGTCAGGTAGTGTAGTAATATAGTCAGATAGTGTAGTAATATAGTCAGATAGTGTAGTAATATAGTCAGGTAGTGTAGTAATATAGCAGGTAGTGTAGTAATATAGCAGGTAGTGTAGTAATATAGCAGGTAGTGTAGTAATATAGCAGGTAGTGTAGTAATATAGCAGGTAGTGTAGTAATATAGCAGGTAGTGTAGTAATATAGTCAGGTAGTGTAGTAATATAGTCAGATAGTGTAGTAATATAGCAGGTAGTGTAGTAATATAGTCAGGTAGTGTAGTAATATAGTCAGATAGTGTAGTAATATAGCAGGTAGTGTAGTAATATAGCAGGTAGTGTAGTAATATAGTCAGGTAGTGTAGTAATATAGTCAGATAGTGTAGTAATATAGTCAGATAGTGTAGTAATATAGCAGGTAGTGTAGTAATATAGTCAGGTAGTGTAGTAATATAGTCAGATAGTGTAGTAATATAGTCAGGTAGTGTAGTAATATAGCAGGTAGTGTAGTAATATAGCAGGTAGTGTAGTAATATAGCAGGTAGTGTAGTAATATAGCAGGTAGTGTAGTAATATAGCAGGTAGTGTAGTAATATAGCAGGTAGTGTAGTAATATAGTCAGGTAATGTAGTAATATAGTCAGGTAGTGTAGTAATATAGTCAGGTAGTGTAGTAATATAGCAGATAGTGTAGTAATATAGTCAGATAGTATAGTAATATAGCAGGTAGTGTAGTAATATAGCAGGTAGTGTAGTAATATAGCAGGTAGTGTAGTAATATAGTCAGGTAGTGTAGTAATATAGCAGGTAGTGTAGTAATATAGCAGGTAGTGTAGTAATATAGTCAGGTAGTGTAGTAATATAGTCAGATAGTGTAGTAATATAGCAGGTAGTGTAGTAATATAGCAGGTAGTGTAGTAATATAGCAGGTAGTGTAGTAATATAGCAGGTAGTGTAGTAATATAGCAGGTAGTGTAGTAATATAGCAGGTAGTGTAGTAATATAGTCAGATAGTGTAGTAATATAGTCAGATAGTGTAGTAATATAGCAGGTAGTGTAGTAATATAGCAGGTAGTGTAGTAATATAGTCAGATAGTGTAGTTGTAACTGAGGGGTACAATTCCCTGACTGTATTGATAAGTATGGTATCATTAAACCACTACCGCTTTATGTACTTTAATTACTGGCCATACAGTACACGATATATGAATATGATGAACACTTCCCACAATGAAATCGGTTCCACACAAAGGTATAATCAAGTATTTAATGGAGCAAAGGGTACATAATATACTTTACATTATTCTTTGAATGCACTTGTAAGGCAAAGGAATGTGCGTAGGCAAATCAACAATGAATGTCCATTCTCTGGTTACGCAGGAGGTAATTATACAACCTGAATCTTAGGGAATTATATCTATGGTACACTAGTAATATAGCGGGAGATACTGGAAGGGGTTCCCCCTGGTTGTAAGCCAGCAGGGGTAGAAGATCTGTCGGTAGTAGAGAGTCTGGTCAACGATGACTAAGGAGACTCCAGGTACAGGAGCCGGTGCAATAGCCTCTTGATACACAGACGAATACAGCTGTTCTCCGTGGACTGTAGCTCCACAGTGAAGAAAGCTAGTCGGCCTCAGGCTCTCTGAGGCGCCGACTCGACTTGACTCCTCGCGGGGTAAATCCAACACGTGCAGGCGTCGGCGATTAGCCGCTCCATAAATCACAGGACCAAAGCAAATATATTCCAGCCGCAAAGGGCTATGTAGTCGTCGGGTAGATTAATCCAGTGTACATGTCCATACGGTTCTCGTCTAGGTCTCCTCGGGTGAAAGCGCCATGTGGTCAGCCCAGCCTGGATAAGAACTCTAGCTAATACGAGGAAGCGTTGGAGATGCTGGTCACTGTAGAACTTTAACCGCACAATACACTATACACAAATAGACTATTATTGACTTAATAGAAATATGCCGCACTCGACGGTATAGCGCCAAACTCTGACAATTCAGTTATTAATTTGCACGCGGTCTCAATGCTCTATTCTGGGGCCAAACAGGCCATACTTCACCGCACGTTGTATCGTGGGTGAGGCTTCAACTTATTGGGTAACATACTAAGGGGCTAAGGGGCTTCTATATTCACCTGCGCCGTATTTATACGCACGGTGAACAAACTAGTGCCAAACTCATTTCTGTCGCGTATCCCTGGGCAAGGCCGGGCATGTCCAGACACGTCTTGATGGTGACTTTGAACCTGACTCCGGAGGCCGGTCCCTGGCGCCGGTGGACCGCTGTCCAATAGGAGAATGAAATATTATGGTCTGGGCTAAAGGGATATTCCGTGTATATGTACAAGGAATATACAGGGGATATCAAACGATATACAAATACTATGCAATATATATCAATAAATAAATATATATATTCGGTTTAATCTGATCCTTTGTAACAGCCGCCCCCTAATTAGTCCCACCTAATTAGCTAAGCAGAGACAGATTAACCGCACTGTCCACTACTCAATGTCTGTTGTGAGGGGTCGGTCAGTTTACAAAGTCATGGGGTCATGGTCGTCATCGATAGTATCGGGGAGCCTTGGCAGTTCTATTAGCCTCGCCACGGGTCGGGTGTAGATCCGCCCTTGGACGAGCACTTCGGCTGCTCGGACCTTTCCGTCGGCACCGGTGATCACTTTGCTTACGCGGCCAGCCGGCCACATAGCTCGGGGTAGTGACTGGTCGATAATCATGACGACTGTTCCTTCTGTCAAATTGTCTCTCTCTTTCACCCATTTCTGGCGGGTCTGTAGAGACGGTAGATAGTGGAGTAGGAAGCTGTTCCAAAACTTGTCAGCCAATACTTGACTGTACCTCCACATTCTTCGGCCGTTCGCTTCTTCAGGCCTGTACATTGTCTGTGGTAGCGCGGGGTCCAGCCGCCCCATCAAGAGTGTGTTGGGGGTGACTGGGTCGACATCTGCTACATCACTTGAGACGTAACCGAGGGGCTTTGAGTTCAATACTCCCTCGATCTCCGTGAGGACTGTCATTAGGACTTCTTCCGCCACGGTCTGGGCCCCAAGCACGGCGTACAGGGCTGTCTTTATTGAACGTACTTCTCGTTCCCAAGTTCCACCGAAGTGAGGTGCGTTCGGGGGATTAAACTGGAAGTCAATCTGGTATGGAGCGAGGTGGGTCTTAAGTTCTGGGCCCATAGCTTGGAAGCTCTCTCTCAGCTCTCTTTCTCCGCCTTTGAAGTTTGTCCCGTGATCAGACAACAATATAGACGGTTTACCTTTCCGCGATGTGAATCTTCGGAAGGCCATAAGGAATGAGTCTGTGCTCATGGTTGGAAGGAGTTCTATATGCATCGCTCGGGTGGTCATGCATTTGAATACAATACCCCACCGCTTCTCGGTTCCTCTTCCTTTCTTTATATACAGCGGGCCGAAACAGTCCATACCGGTGGAGTGAAAAGGCTTGTCGCCGAGTCGGAGGCGACAGGGAGGTAGGTCAGCCATCCGGGGTATACTGGGCTGCGCTCGCCACTTACGACAGTCTAGACAGGTTCGCTGGAAGCGCCGCACTGCTTCTCTCCCTTGCAGTATCCAATAACGACGTCTGATCTCCGCGAAGACTCTCTCTGCCCCGGCGTGATGCACATCCTCGTCGTATTTCTTTATGATCAGCTCTGTGACCTTGTGTCGGCTGTTTCAGACTATCGGGTACTTGACGTCATCCGGTAAGTCTGGAGCTCTCCGCAGATGGCCACCCACTCTGATGAGACCATGGGCGTCGCTCTCGGGGGCTAGGTGGAGCAGTCTGCTGTCTGATGGGACGGGCTTTGCTCCCTGTAGACAGTCTAGCTCATCGGGGAACGAGTCTCTCTGGGCTCGTTGTAGTAGAAGAAGTTCTGCTTCTTCGTAGTCAGCTGCAGTAATGTCAGTAGTGAGCTGAACCTCTGGGTGGTGCCACAGGAATGTCTTTAGCTGCGCACTCTCTAGGGTGAGGCAATCGTCTATGTCGGGGTCTGTGGAGACGAGTGTGTTCAATCCACAGAACATAGATTTCTTGTTTTCGGCCTCCTCTTTACTCGCTTCCCGTGGGGTGGGTGTAGGCCACTCTTCTTCCAGGAGCTTGAGGAACTCTGGCCCGTCACTGTATATGTTGTGACGGGTGAGGTCATCCAGGGACATTCCCCGGGTGATGACGTCAGCTGGGTTGTGTTTTGTGTCCACATACCTCCAGCTTGCTACTTCTGTTAAATCTTGAATCTCTGTGACTCTGACTCCCACGAAGACCTTGTATCTGCATGAATCAGACCGGATCCATGTGAGTACTGTCGTGGAGTCTGACCACAAGATTGTTCCTTGCACCGGAATGGTGAGTTCACGTTGGATTAACGTGGCGAGTTGCGCTCCTGCTAGGGCTGCGCAGAGCTCTAGACGCGGGATAGATTGTTGCTTTCGTGGGGCTATTCTTGAGCGGGCCAGGATGAAAGCAGTATGTATTTCTCCTCCCTCCTCTCGGGCACGCAAGTAGGCCACCGAACCGTAGGCTACTTCGGAGGCGTCGCTGAAGACGTGCAGGTCCATCTGGCACGTCTCCGGCCTCACTGTGGGTGGGAAGTAGCTGCGGCGTATGTTGACACCTGGGAGTGAGCTGAGTTCCGTCTCCCACTCTCTCCATGTGGATGCAAGGTGTTCGGGTATGGGGTCGTCCCAGCCCTGGTCCTTGTCCCATAACGCTCTTACAATCATCTTTGCCCTGGTGGTGTAAGGTAGAATACATCCCAACGGGTCGTATTGTCTGGCGAGTGTTCTGTATACACTCCGTCTGGTGGTCGGTAGTGCAGTCGACCTTCCCTGCTCCTTGGTCAGGGGTGTGTGTTTATAATGGAGCGAGTCTGTTTTGAAGCGCCAGACTAGTCCTAATGTCATTTCTTGGGCTTCTCCTGGGATGGTCGCCATCCAGGTCTCGCTGCTTGCTGCCTTGTCCTCGGGGGAGAGGCTGCGCAATACTTGCGGGTCGCTGCTGGCCCACTGCCTGAGATCAAAGCCGCCTTTGATCAGGGAGGCGCGGAGCTTGAGTAGAAGGGCCTCGGCTTCTTCTGGCGTCGAGACGCTTTGCAGACAGTTGTCCACGTAGAAACTATTTCCTACACTTTGTCGGACCTCTTCATCAGCTGCTGGGTCCTCTGCGACGTGTTTTTGCAGTGCAAACGTAGCACAGCATGGGCTGCATGTGGTTCCGAAAGGGAGGACTTCCCATTGATAGATGGCTGGTTGCTCATCCCCGATCCTCTCTCTCCATAGGAACCGCAGCAGGGGGTTGTCCTCCTCCACTAGTCTCACCTGCAGGAACATCCCTTTGATGTCGCCGCTGATGGCCACCTTGTCCTGGCGGAAACGTAGTAACACGCCTAGAAGGGAGGGGCCGAGTGTTGGGCCGGGCAAGAGCTCTTTATTCAGATTTTGTGATCCGATCTGGTAGCTGCAGTTGAAAACAATACGATCCTTGCCGTTGTGGTGGACTTTGTGGTGCGGCACGTACCATGATTCGGTCGTCTGATCGGCCTCTTTAATGTCAATTTTCTTTATGTGTCCCGCTGTGATTAGCTTGTTAATCTCAGCGCGGTACACAGTCTCCTGAGCGGGGTCTCTGGCTAGGCGCCGCTCTGTGTTCAATAGATACCGCTCCGTCGCTTCTTTTGGGGCGTGGAAGGTAGGCATACCCTCTCGCCTCAGGAGTGGAGTTGCGTATCTCATCACTCCGTTGACTTTGACTCTCTTTGTCCCTTGCTCGAGGAGTGCTATAGCGTAAATGTCTTCCTTGGAACGAATGTCTTTCTTTTCGTTCTTAAAGGGCATTGTCTCTAGTGTCCATAGCCTCTCGACATGCTGTAGGAGGGTGGTGTCTTCTTCTGTCACTCTGGAGTGGAGGCAGCTAGTGGCTGCTGTTCGGTTAAGAGACTTAGCGAGGGGGCCTTGTAATGTCCATCCTAGGCGGGTCTCGACTGCTGCAGGACAGCCTCTGGGCCCTGTGTGGACCCGGTCTATCGGGACTATGAGGTCTGCATGGTCGGAGCCTATCAGCAGGGTCGGGGTGGCACCGTCTATGAGCGGTATAGGTAGTTGACGCAGGTGCACATATTTATCCATCAGCTTGGCGATGGGGTAGGTGTACTGCGACAGGCCTATTTCTTGGCTGGTGAAAGCATTAGTAATCCTATACCGTCTCTCTGGCTGCCCGCTTGCTGCGATAGTGAAGGAGACATTCTCGCCCTTTATCGTCTTTAGATCTCTTCTTATTGTCCGAATCGTCATCTGGTTTTCGCTCCCCCGCAGCCCCAGCTGGGCCGCAGCGGACGAGAGGAGAAGGGTCTTCTCTGACCCGTCGTCAAGGACGGCGTAAGTGTCCATGACCTTGTCTTGGTAACTCAGTGTTACGCGGACCACCTTTAAGAGCACTCGGGCGCCCCCGCTGCTGGCGGGGTCAATGTACATAACACTTGCCTTTGTGCTGCTTGAGGGTGCAGGCTTTCTTCTGTTACTGTCGTGTAGGACATCTAGGTGGGCTCCGTCACACCGACTACACCTCTTCTTTAAGCGGCACTCGGCTGCCATGTGACTGCGCGCACATCGGTAACAGCGTCGGTTGGACTTTATCCATTGACTCACCTCGTCGGCGGTCATCTTCTTGAACGTGTCACATTGTGACAACCAGTGTTCCTTTTCGCAGTACGGGCACACCATCTTCCACTTCTCTTTCATCGAGGGGGTACTGTGGTTCTTGCTGCTCGGTACTGATTCTGATTGGTGCATGACGGTCACCAATCTTTGGCCATCGTTTGCTCTCCTAGGTCCCTCTCTGAAGCTTGGGGTGCTCCGCATAAACGTATCCAACCGTAGGCTGTTGACTTCTCTCGCCAGGAAGTCGGCTAGGTCTAGGAGGGATGGCTCGGGACCGTTAGGATCACGGTGGTCTCTTTGCCGCCTGAAGCGCTCTTGTCGGGCGGGCGGAAGCTTCTCTAAAATCCTCTCGACATTAGAGTTTGCGTACAGTTCGTGCATACCCTTTTCTCATTGCACCCCCAGCATCCCTACCAGGGATTGTACCTTGATAGACAGGTCATCTAGTGAGCGATTGTCTGTGGCTGGGGGTAGGCGGTCAATATGCCTTATCTCTTGTATTACGTAGTCCCATATGCGTCCATATCTTTGGTCGAGTGCTGCTAGAGCCGCTGTGTATGGGGTAGTAGAGGTGGCATAGGCCAGCGCTATATTGTGCGCTCGGGGCACCTTGAGGTGCTTCAGTAGGATAGCATACTTGTACGGTTCGTCAGCTACATCGGACATCATTGTCTCTAAGCACATTCGTAGCTCGGTGTACTGTGCTCTGTTCTCGTGGGTGAAGTCCGGAAACGTCGGTGTGCCAATGTATGATGCCATGGATGGCTGGCACATCGGTGAGCGTTGGAAGAGAGGCCTCCTAGGCGAGTCTCCTCTTATGCCTCTTGGTGGGCTGGTACCTGCTGGGTACCATGGCCCGCGTATCCAGGTGCTATTCCTCTGGGCTGGTCGTGCGTCAAGCTCACCCGTGAATTGAGTCGGGGGTCTGTAGCGCAGAGCCGCGGGGGTAGAGCCTGGGCTGTACTGGACCTCCTGGTCCTGTGGAGTACTGTGCTGCTGTCGGGCTTGACTCTCCTCCTCTCCCTCTTCTTCTTGCTCTGGCAGGTCCTCTAGATCCTGTAGTCGTCTATTTAGCCTCTCCGCGGTGTAGACCGTTTCTTCCTTGTAGCTGGTCCTCGCGTGGACCGGTCGGGGAAGGAGTTTGGAGGGGGATATAGGCTCTCTCTGGTGGTCGGGCTCAGGGTCGCTTGATCGGGTAGGGGAAGGTGCCCTTGACCCGTGTCTTGACGAGGCCCTGGAACCCCGTGCGGAGGGAGGGGGTGTCGCCCTGGCGATCAGCTGCTCCATTATCTGCGCTTGTAATCGGTCGCGCTCGGCTTCGCGCTTGGTGAGAGCGAGGTCGCGCTCCGCTTCTCTTTGGGCACCGGCAGCGGCGCGCTGGGCTTCGGCGGCGGCGCGCTCTGCTTCGGCCCGGTCTCTTACCATATTCTCTTCCGCCTGAAGGCGTCTAATCTCTAGACGTATACGATCTTCGTCGCTCCGTTGCTGCGCTTGAAGGCGTTCTCTTTCCATGGAAGAATGTTCGCGCTCACTAAGCGTCTGTGCTTGGAGTCGATCGCGCTCTGTTGAGGCTGCTAGGCTGGCGAGGAATGCCTGTGCCAGCATCTTGTCCGCCTCGCTGGGGGAAGACGCTGGTTGAGGTGATCCGCTCCTGGCAGTACTCGTTGGAGATCTGTTCTCCTGTGGCGAGTCCTGGAGATCCATCTCCGGGGTGCTCTCCTCTTCTTGTAGCGGGTAGAGTTCCATCCCTGGAGAGCTGTCTTTATCCTGGAGCTCTCCGGGGACTACTTCTTCGGTCTTGGCGGGGGGTAAAGTCGTGTCAGGTCCCTCCTGGTCCCTACCGTGAGCTTGGTCAGTTACGTTAGAACCCACTAGGGCCTCTATTGGCGGGGTAGCCTGGGCGATAGGGTCGGACATAATTTTACTCTCTACTTTTTCCGCGTTTACCGTATGTAGAAGGCTAGGTAGTATATTGGCAACGTAATCCTCTAAGTACTGAGGTGTCTGCCGTCTACGCTGCGGGCGATCTACTTTAGGAGAACCGTTTTGTGGAGTGTTCATCATAGGCCATGTCAATATTAATACCACTATATTAATATTACACTAGTTACCCTCCGGCTCGAAGGACCAATTGTAACTGAGGGGTACAATTCCCTGACTGTATTGATAAGTATGGTATCATTAAACCACTACCGCTTTATGTACTTTAATTACTGGCCATACAGTACACGATATATGAATATGATGAACACTTCCCACAATGAAATCGGTTCCACACAAAGGTATAATCAAGTATTTAATGGAGCAAAGGGTACATAATATACTTTACATTATTCTTTGAATGCACTTGTAAGGCAAAGGAATGTGCGTAGGCAAATCAACAATGAATGTCCATTCTCTGGTTACGCAGGAGGTAATTATACAACCTGAATCTTAGGGAATTATATCTATGGTACACTAGTAATATAGCGGGAGATACTGGAAGGGGTTCCCCCTGGTTGTAAGCCAGCAGGGGTAGAAGATCTGTCGGTAGTAGAACGTCTGGTCAACGATGACTAAGGAGACTCCAGGTACAGGAGCCGGTGCAATAGCCTCTTGATCCACAGACGAATACAGCTGTTCTCCGTGGACTGTAGCTCCACAGTGAAGAAAGCTAGTCGGCCTCAGGCTCTCTGAGGCGCCGACTCGACTTGACTCCTCGCGGGGTAAATCCAACACGTGCAGGCGTCTGCGATTATCCGCTCCATAAATCACAGGACCAAAGCAAATATATTCCAGCCGCAAAGGGCTATGTAGTCGTCGGGTAGATTAATCCAGTGTACATGTCCATACGGTTCTCGTCTAGGTCTCCTCGGGTGAAAGCGCCATGTGGTCAGCCCAGCCTGGATAAGAACTCTAGCTAATACGAGGAAGCGTTGGAGATGCTGGTCACTGTAGAACTTTAACCGCACGATACACTATACACAAATAGACTATTATTGACTTAATAGAAATATGTCGCACTCGACGGTATAGCGCCAAACTCTGACAATTCAGTTATTAATTTGCACGCAGTCTCAATGCTCTATTCTGGGGCCAAACAGGCCATACTTCACCGCACGTTGTATCGTGGGTGAGGCTTCAACTTATTGGGTAACATACTAAGGGGCTAAGGGGCTTCTATATTCACCTGCGCCGTATTTATACGCACGGTGAACAAACTAGTGCAAACTCATTTCTGTCGCGTATCCCTGGGCAAGGCCGGGCATGTCCAGACACGTCTTGACGGTGACTTTGAACCTGACTCCGGAGGCCGGTCCCTGGCGCCGGTGGACCGCTGTTCAATAGGAGAATGAAATATTATGGTCTGGGCTAAAGGGATATTCCGTGTATATGTACAAGGAATATACAGGGGATATCAAACGATATACAAATACTATGCAATATATATCAATAAATAAATATATATATTCGGTTTAATCTGATCCTTTGTAACAGTAGTAATATAGTAGGTAGTGTAGTAATATAGTCACATAGTGTAGTAATATAGCAGGTAGTGTAGTAATATAGTCAGATAGTGTAGTAATATAGCAGGTAGTGTAGTAATATAGTCAGGTAGTGTAGTAATATAGCGGGTAGTGTAGTAATATAGCAGGTAGTGTAGTAATATAGTCAGATAGTGTAGTAATATAGCAGGTAGTGTAGTAATATAGCAGGTAGTGTAGTAATATAGCAGGTAGTGTAGTAATATAGTCAGGTAGTGTAGTAATATAGCAGGTAGTGTAGTAATATAGTCAGGTAGTGTAGTAATATAGTCAGATAGTGTAGTAATATAGTCAGGTAGTGTAGTAATATAGCAGGTAGTGTAGTAATATAGTCAGATAGTGTAGTAATATAGTCAGGTAGTGTAGTAATATAGCAGGTAGTGTAGTAATATAGTCAGATAGTGTAGTAATATAGCAGGTAGTGTAGTAATATAGTCAGATAGTGTAGTAATATAGCAGGTAGTGTAGTAATATAGCAGGTAGTGTAGTAATATAGCAGGTAGTGTAGTAATATAGTCAGGTAGTGTAGTAATATAGTCAGGTAGTGTAGTAATATAGTCAGGTAGTGTAGTAATATAGTCAGATAGTGTAGTAATATAGTCAGATAGTGTAGTAATATAGTCAGATAGTGTAGTAATATAGCAGGTAGTGTAGTAATATAGCAGGTAGTGTAGTAATATAGCAGGTAGTGTAGTAATATAGCAGGTAGTGTAGTAATATAGCAGGTAGTGTAGTAATATAGTGTAGTAATATAGCAGGTAGTGTAGTAATATAGCAGGTAGTGTAGTAATATAGTCAGGTAGTGTAGTAATATAGCAGGTAGTGTAGTAATATAGTCAGGTAGTGTAGTAATATAGTCAGATAGTGTAGTAATATAGCAGATAGTGTAGTAATATAGCAGGTAGTGTAGTAATATAGCAGGTAGTGTAGTAATATAGCAGGTAGTGTAGTAATATAGCAGATAGTGTAGTAATATAGCAGGTAGTGTAGTAATATAGCAGGTAGTGTAGTAATATAGTCAGGTAGTGTATTAATATAGTCAGATAGTGTAGTAATATAGTCAGATAGTGTAGTAATATAGCAGGTAGTGTAGTAATATAGTCAGATAGTGTAGTAATATAGTCAGATAGTGTAGTAATATAGTCAGGTAGTGTAGTAATATAGTCAGATAGTGTAGTAATATAGCAGGTAGTGTAGTAATATAGCAGATAGTGTAGTAATATAGTCAGATAGTGTAGTAATATAGTCAGGTAGTGTAGTAATATAGTCAGGTAGTGTAGTAATATAGTCAGGTAGTGTAGTAATATAGCAGGTAGTGTAGTAATATAGCAGGTAGTGTAGTAATATAGCAGGTAGTGTAGTAATATAGCAGGTAGTGTAGTAATATAGCAGATAGTGTAGTAATATAGCAGGTAGTGTAGTAATATAGTCAGATAGTGTAGTAATATAGTCAGATAGTGTAGTAATATAGTCAGATAGTGTAGTAATATAGTCAGATAGTGTAGTAATATAGCAGGTAGTGTAGTAATATAGCAGGTAGTGTAGTAATATAGTCAGATAGTGTAGTAATATAGCAGGCAGTGTAGTAATATAGCAGGTAGTGTAGTAATATAGCAGATAGTGTAGTAATATAGCAGGTAGTGTAGTAATATAGCAGGTAGTGTAGTAATATAGTCAGGTAGTGTAGTAATATAGTCAGATAGTGTAGTAATATAGTCAGATAGTGTAGTAATATAGCAGGTAGTGTAGTAATATAGTCAGATAGTGTAGTAATATAGTCAGATAGTGTAGTAATATAGTCAGGTAGTGTAGTAATATAGTTAGATAGTGTAGTAATATAGCAGGTAGTGTAGTAATATAGCAGATAGTGTAGTAATATAGTCAGATAGTGTAGTAATATAGTCAGGTAGTGTAGTAATATAGTCAGGTAGTGTAGTAATATAGTCAGGTAGTGTAGTAATATAGCAGGTAGTGTAGTAATATAGCAGGTAGTGTAGTAATATAGCAGGTAGTGTAGTAATATAGCAGATAGTGTAGTAATATAGCAGGTAGTGTAGTAATATAGTCAGATAGTGTAGTAATATAGTCAGATAGTGTAGTAATATAGCAGGTAGTGTAGTAATATAGCAGGTAGTGTAGTAATATAGTCAGATAGTGTAGTAATATAGCAGGTAGTGTAGTAATATAGTCAGGTAGTGTAGTAATATAGTCAGATAGTGTAGTAATATAGTCAGGTAGTGTAGTAATATAGCAGGTAGTGTAGTAATATAGTCAGGTAGTGTAGTAATATAGTCAGGTAGTGTAGTAATATAGTCAGGTAGTGTAGTAATATAGCAGGTAGTGTAGTAATATAGTCAGGTAGTGTAGTAATATAGCAGGTAGTGTAGTAATATAGCAGGTAGTGTAGTAATATAGCAGGTAGTGTAGTAATATAGTCAGATAGTGTAGTAATATAGTCAGGTAGTGTAGTAATATAGCAGGTAGTGTAGTAATATAGTCAGGTAGTGTAGTAATATAGTCAGGTGGTGTAGTAATATAGTCAGGTAGTGTAGTAATATAGTCAGGTAGTGTAGTAATATAGCAGGTAGTGTAGTAATATAGCAGGTAGTGTAGTAATATAGTCAGATAGTGTAGTAATATAGCAGGTAGTGTAGTAATATAGCAGGTAGTGTAGTAATATAGCAGGTAGTGTAGTAATATAGCAGGTAGTGTAGTAATATAGTCAGGTAGTGTAGTAATATAGCAGGTAGTGTAGTAATATAGTCAGGTAGTGTAGTAATATAGTCAGGTAGTGTAGTAATATAGTCAGGTAGTGTAGTAATATAGCAGGTAGTGTAGTAATATAGCAGGTAGTGTAGTAATATAGTCAGATAGTGTAGTAATATAGTCAGGTAGTGTAGTAATATAGTCAGGTAGTGTAGTAATATAGCAGGTAGTGTAGTAATATAGCAGGTAGTGTAGTAATATAGTCAGATAGTGTAGTAATATAGCAGGTAGTGTAGTAATATAGCAGGTAGTGTAGTAATATAGCAGGTAGTGTAGTAATATAGTCAGGTAGTGTAGTAATATAGTCAGGTAGTGTAGTAATATAGCAGGTAGTGTAGTAATATAGCAGGTAGTGTAGTAATATAGCAGGTAGTGTAGTAATATAGTCAGGTAGTGTAGTAATATAGTCAGGTAGTGTAGTAATATAGCAGGTAGTGTAGTAATATAGTCAGATAGTGTAGTAATATAGCAGGTAGTGTAGTAATATAGCAGGTAGTGTAGTAATATAGCAGGTAGTGTAGTAATATAGTCAGGTAGTGTAGTAATATAGTCAGGTAGTGTAGTAATATAGTCAGGTAGTGTAGTAATATAGCAGGTAGTGTAGTAATATAGCAGGTAGTGTAGTAATATAGTCAGATAGTGTAGTAATATAGTCAGATAGTGTAGTAATATAGCAGGTAGTGTAGTAATATAGTCAGATAGTGTAGTAATATAGCAGATAGTGTAGTAATATAGCAGGTAGTGTAGTAATATAGTCAGGTAGTGTAGTAATATAGCAGGTAGTGTAGTAATATAGTCAGATAGTGTAGTAATATAGTCAGGTAGTGTAGTAATATAGCAGGTAGTGTAGTAATATAGCAGGTAGTGTAGTAATATAGTCAGGTAGTGTAGTAATATAGTCAGGTAGTGTAGTAATATAGTCAGGTAGTGTAGTAATATAGCAGGTAGTGTAGTAATATAGCAGGTAGTGTAGTAATATAGCAGGTAGTGTAGTAATATAGCAGGTAGTGTAGTAATATAGCAGGTAGTGTAGTAATATAGTCAGGTAGTGTAGTAATATAGCAGGTAGTGTAGTAATATGGTCAGATAGTGTAGTAATATAGTCAGATAGTGTAGTAATATAGCAGGTAGTGTAGTAATATAGCAGGTAGTGTAGTAATATAGTCAGATAGTGTAGTAATATAGCAGGTAGTGTAGTAATATAGCAGGTAGTGTAGTAATATAGCAGGTAGTGTAGTAATATAGTCAGGTAGTGTAGTAATATAGTCAGGTAGTGTAGTAATATAGCAGGTAGTGTAGTAATATAGTCAGGTAGTGTAGTAATATAGCAGGTAGTGTAGTAATATAGTCAGGTAGTGTAGTAATATAGTCAGGTAGTGTAGTAATATAGCAGGTAGTGTAGTAATATAGCAGGTAGTGTAGTAATATAGTCAGGTAGTGTAGTAATATAGTCAGGTAGTGTAGTAATATAGCAGGTAGTGTAGTAATATAGCAGGTAGTGTAGTAATATAGTCAGATAGTGTAGTAATATAGTCAGGTAGTGTAGTAATATAGTCAGGTAGTGTAGTAATATAGTCAGATAGTGTAGTAATATAGCAGGTAGTGTAGTAATATAGTCAGATAGTGTAGTAATATAGCAGGTAGTGTAGTAATATAGCAGGTAGTGTAGTAATATAGCAGGTAGTGTAGTAATATAGTCAGATGGTGTAGTAATATAGTCAGATAGTGTAGTAATATAGTCAGATAGTGTAGTAATATAGCAGGTAGTGTAGTAATATAGTCAGATAGTGTAGTAATATAGCAGGTAGTGTAGTAATATAGTCAGATAGTGTAGTAATATAGTCAGGTAGTGTAGTAATATAGTCAGGTAGTGTAGTAATATAGCAGGTAGTGTAGTAATATAGCAGGTAGTGTAGTAATATAGTCAGATAGTGTAGTAATATAGCAGGTAGTGTAGTAATATAGCAGGTAGTGTAGTAATATAGCAGGTAGTGTAGTAATATAGTCAGATGGTGTAGTAATATAGCAGGTAGTGTAGTAATATAGCAGGTAGTGTAGTAATATAGTCAGATAGTGTAGTAATATAGCAGGTAGTGTAGTAATATAGCAGGTAGTGTAGTAATATAGCAGGTAGTGTAGTAATATAGTCAGGTAGTGTAGTAATATAGCAGGTAGTGTAGTAATATAGTCAGATGGTGTAGTAATATAGCAGGTAGTGTAGTAATATAGCAGGTAGTGTAGTAATATAGCAGGTAGTGTAGTAATATAGCAGGTAGTGTAGTAATATAGCAGGTAGTGTAGTAATATAGCAGGTAGTGTAGTAATATAGCAGGTAGTGTAGTAATATAGCAGGTAGTGTAGTAATATAGCAGGTAGTGTAGTAATATAGCAGGTAGTGTAGTAATATAGCAGGTAGTGTAGTAATATAGCAGGTAGTGTAGTAATATAGTCAGGTAGTGTAGTAATATAGCAGGTAGTGTAGTAATATAGTCAGGTAGTGTAGTAATATAGCAGGTAGTGTAGTAATATAGCAGGTAGTGTAGTAATATAGTCAGATAGTGTAGTAATATAGCAGGTAGTGTAGTAATATAGCAGGTAGTGTAGTAATATAGCAGGTAGTGTAGTAATATAGTCAGATAGTGTAGTAATATAGCAGGTAGTGTAGTAATATAGCAGGTAGTGTAGTAATATAGCAGGTAGTGTAGTAATATAGTCAGGTAGTGTAGTAATATAGTCAGGTAGTGTAGTAATATAGCAGGTAGTGTAGTAATATAGCAGGTAGTGTAGTAATATAGTCAGATAGTGTAGTAATATAGCAGATAGTGTAGTAATATAGTCAGGTAGTGTAGTAATATAGTCAGGTAGTGTAGTAATATAGTCAGATAGTGTAGTAATATAGTCAGATAGTGTAGTAATATAGTCAGGTAGTGTAGTAATATAGTCAGATAGTGTAGTAATATAGCAGGTAGTGTAGTAATATAGCAGGTAGTGTAGTAATATAGCAGGTAGTGTAGTAATATAGTCAGGTAGTGTAGTAATATAGTCAGGTAGTGTAGTAATATAGCAGGTAGTGTAGTAATATAGTCAGATAGTGTAGTAATATAGCAGATAGTGTAGTAATATAGCAGATAGTGTAGTAATATAGTCAGATAGTGTAGTAATATAGCAGGTAGTGTAGTAATATAGTCAGGTAGTGTAGTAATATAGTCAGATAGTGTAGTAATATAGCAGGTAGTGTAGTAATATAGTCAGGTAGTGTAGTAATATAGTCAGATAGTGTAGTAATATAGTCAGGTAGTGTAGTAATATAGCAGGTAGTGTAGTAATATAGTCAGGTAGTGTAGTAATATAGCAGGTAGTGTAGTAATATAGCAGGTAGTGTAGTAATATAGTCAGATAGTGTAGTAATATAGCAGGTAGTGTAGTAATATAGTCAGATAGTGTAGTAATATAGTCAGATAGTGTAGTAATATAGTCAGATAGTGTAGTAATATAGTCAGATAGTGTAGTAATATAGCAGATAGTGTAGTAATATAGTCAGATAGTGTAGTAATATAGCAGGTAGTGTAGTAATATAGCAGGTAGTGTAGTAATATAGTCAGATAGTGTAGTAATATAGCAGGTAGTGTAGTAATATAGTCAGGTAGTGTAGTAATATAGTCAGATAGTGTAGTAATATAGTCAGATAGTGTAGTAATATAGCAGGTAGTGTAGTAATATAGCAGGTAGTGTAGTAATATAGCAGGTAGTGTAGTAATATAGCAGGTAGTGTAGTAATATAGTCAGATAGTGTAGTAATATAGCAGGTAGTGTAGTAATATAGCAGGTAGTGTAGTAATATAGCAGGTAGTGTAGTAATATAGCAGATAGTGTAGTAATATAGCAGGTAGTGTAGTAATATAGTCAGGTAGTGTAGTAATATAGTCAGGTAGTGTAGTAATATAGCAGGTAGTGTAGTAATATAGTCAGATAGTGTAGTAATATAGCAGGTAGTGTAGTAATATAGCAGGTAGTGTAGTAATATAGTCAGGTAGTGTAGTAATATAGCAGGTAGTGTAGTAATATAGCAGGTAGTGTAGTAATATAGCAGGTAGTGTAGTAATATAGCAGGTAGTGTAGTAATATAGCAGGTAGTGTAGTAATATAGCAGGTAGTGTAGTAATATAGTCAGGTAGTGTAGTAATATAGCAGGTAGTGTAGTAATATAGTCAGATAGTGTAGTAATATAGCAGGTAGTGTAGTAATATAGCAGGTAGTGTAGTAATATAGTCAGATAGTGTAGTAATATAGCAGGTAGTGTAGTAATATAGTCAGATAGTGTAGTAATATAGCAGGTAGTGTAGTAATATAGCAGGTAGTGTAGTAATATAGTCAGGTAGTGTAGTAATATAGTCAGGTAGTGTAGTAATATAGTCAGATAGTGTAGTAATATAGTCAGATAGTGTAGTAATATAGTCAGGTAGTGTAGTAATATAGCAGGTAGTGTAGTAATATAGCAGGTAGTGTAGTAATATAGTCAGATAGTGTAGTAATATAGCAGGTAGTGTAGTAATATAGCAGGTAGTGTAGTAATATAGCAGGTAGTGTAGTAATATAGCAGGTAGTGTAGTAATATAGCAGGTAGTGTAGTAATATAGTCAGGTAGTGTAGTAATATAGCAGGTAGTGTAGTAATATAGTCAGATAGTGTAGTAATATAGTCAGATAGTGTAGTAATATAGCAGGTAGTGTAGTAATATAGCAGGTAGTGTAGTAATATAGTCAGATAGTGTAGTAATATAGTCAGGTAGTGTAGTAATATAGTCAGGTAGTGTAGTAATATAGTCAGATAGTGTAGTAATATAGCAGGTAGTGTAGTAATATAGCAGGTAGTGTAGTAATATAGTCAGATAGTGTAGTAATATAGCAGGTAGTGTAGTAATATAGCAGGTAGTGTAGTAATATAGTCAGATAGTGTAGTAATATAGTCAGATAGTGTAGTAATATAGTCAGGTAGTGTAGTAATATAGTCAGGTAGTGTAGTAATATAGCAGGTAGTGTAGTAATATAGTCAGGTAGTGTAGTAATATAGTCAGATAGTGTAGTAATATAGTCAGGTAGTGTAGTAATATAGCAGGTAGTGTAGTAATATAGTCAGATAGTGTAGTAATATAGCAGGTAGTGTAGTAATATAGTCAGATAGTGTAGTAATATAGCAGGTAGTGTAGTAATATAGCAGGTAGTGTAGTAATATAGTCAGGTAGTGTAGTAATATAGCAGGTAGTGTAGTAATATAGCAGGTAGTGTAGTAATATAGTCAGATAGTGTAGTAATATAGCAGGTAGTGTAGTAATATAGCAGGTAGTGTAGTAATATAGCAGGTAGTGTAGTAATATAGTCAGATAGTGTAGTAATATAGCAGGTAGTGTAGTAATATAGCAGGTAGTGTAGTAATATAGCAGGTAGTGTAGTAATATAGTCAGATCGTGTAGTAATATAGCAGGTAGTGTAGTAATATAGTCAGATCGTGTAGTAATATAGCAGGTAGTGTAGTAATATAGCAGGTAGTGTAGTAATATAGTCAGGTAGTGTAGTAATATAGCAGGTAGTGTAGTAATATAGTCAGATAGTGTAGTAATATAGTCAGATAGTGTAGTAATATAGCAGGTAGTGTAGTAATATAGCAGGTAGTGTAGTAATATAGTCAGATAGTGTAGTAATATAGTCAGGTAGTGTAGTAATATAGTCAGGTAGTGTAGTAATATAGTCAGGTAGTGTAGTAATATAGCAGGTAAAATATATACTGTCCAAGTAATGCTTCATTACTTTCACTTACAGTCTTCAGCTGAACTGAACATTTTGTCTTCGACCAGCCGCCTGCTGGGGACCATGGTTTGAGAAGCTTCAGATGATGTGTTCCTGCTGGGGACCATGGTGTGAGAAGCTTCAGATGATGTGTTCCTGCTCGGGACCATGGTGTGAGAAGCTTCAGATGATGTGTTCCTGCTGGGGACCATGGTGTGAGAAGCTTCAGATGATGTGTTCCTGCTGGGGACCATGGTGTGAGAAGCTCCAGATGATGTGTTCCTGCTGGGGACCATGGTTTGAGAAGCTTCATGATGTGTTGCTGCTGGGGACCATGGTGTGAGAAGCTTCAGATGATGTGTTCCTGCTGGGGACCATGGTGTGAGAAGCTTCAGATGATGTGTTGCTGCTGGGGACCATGGTTTGAGAAGCTTCAGATGATGTGTTCCTGCTGGGGACCATGGTGTGAGAAGCTTCAGATGATGTGTTCCTGCTGGGGACCATGGTTTGAGAAGCTTCAGATGATGTGTTCCTGCTGGGGACCATGGTTTGAGAAGCTTCAGATGATGTGTTCCTGCTGGGGACCATGGTTTGAGAAGCTTCAGATGATGTGTTCCTGCTGGGGACCATGGTTTGAGAAGCTTCAGATGATGTGTTCCTGCTGGGGACCATGGTGTGAGAAGCTTCAGATGATGTGTTCCTGCTGGGGACCATGGTGTGAGAAGCTTCAGATGATGTATTGCTGCTGGGGACCATGGTTTGAGAAGCTTCAGATGATGTGTTCCTGCTGGGGACCATGGTTTGAGAAGCTTCAGATGATGTGTTGCTGCTGGGGACCATGGTTTGAGAAGCTTCAGATGATGTGTTCCTGCTGGGGACCATGGTGTGAGAAGCTTCAGATGATGTGTTCCTGCTGGGGACCATGGTGTGAGAAGCTTCAGATGATGTGTTCCTGCTGGGGACCATGGTTTGAGAAGCTTCAGATGATGTGTTCCTGCTGGGGACCATGGTGTGAGAAGCTTCAGATGATGTGTTCCTGCTGGGGACCATGGTGTGAGAAGCTTCAGATGATGTGTTCCTGCTGGGGACCATGGTGTGAGAAGCTTCAGATGATGTGTTCCTGCTGGGGACCATGGTGTGAGAAGCTTCAGATGATGTGTTCCTGCTGGGGACCATGGTGTGAGAAGCTTCAGATGATGTGTTCCTGCTGGGGACCATGGTTTGAGAAGCTTCAGATGATGTGTTCCTGCTGGGGACCATGGTGTGAGAAGCTTCAGTTGATGTGTTCCTGCTGGGGACCATGGTGTGAGAAGCTTCAGATGATGTGTTCCTGCTGGGGACCATGGTGTGAGAAGCTCCAGATGATGTGTTCCTGCTGGGGACCATGGTGTGAGAAGCTTCAGATGATGTGTTCCTGCTGGGGACCATGGTTTGAGAAGCTTCAGATGATGTGTTCCTGCTGGGGACCATGGTGTGAGAAGCTTCAGATGATGTGTTCCTGCTGGGGACCATGGTTTGAGAAGCTTCAGATGATGTGTTGCTGCTGGGGACCATGGTGTGAGAAGCTTCAGATGATGTGTTCCTGCTGGGGACCATGGTCTGAGAAGCTTCATGATGTGTTGCTGCTGGGGACCATGGTGTGAGAAGCTTCAGATGATGTGTTCCTGCTGGGGACCATGGTGTGAGAAGCTTCAGATGATGTGTTCCTGCTGGGGACCATGGTGTGAGAAGCTTCAGATGATGTGTTCCTGCTGGGGACCATGGTGTGAGAAGCTTCAGATGATGTGTTCCTGCTGGGGACCATGGTGTGAGAAGCTTCAGATGATGTGTTCCTGCTGGGGACCATGGTGTGAGAAGCTTCAGATGATGTGTTCCTGCTGGGGACCATGGTTTGAGGAGCTTCAGATGATGTGTTCCTGCTGGGGACCATGGTTTGAGAAGCTTCATGATGATGTGTTCCTGCTGGGGACCATGGTTTGAGGAGCTTCAGATGATGTGTTGCTGCTGGGGACCATGGTTTGAGGAGCTTCAGATGATGTGTTCCTGCTGGGGACCATGGTGTGAGAAGCTTCAGATGATGTGTTCCTGCTGGGGACCATGGTGTGAGAAGCTTCAGATGATGTGTTCCTGCTGGGGACCATGGTGTGAGAAGCTTCAGATGATGTGTTCCTGCTGGGGACCATGGTGTGAGAAGCTTCAGATGATGTGTTTCTCGGTTTCTGGAGCTCAATGGGTAGAGCAAGGCACTAACACTGCCAGGGTCATGGGTTCCATTCCCTGTCTAGCTGGATGGGTACAGCAAGGCACTAACACTGCCAGGGTTAGTGGTTCCATTCCCTGTGTAGCTCATGGGTAGAGCAAGGCACTAACACTGCCTGGGTTAGAGGTGCCATTCCCTGTGTAGCTCATGGGTAGAGCAAGGCACTAACACTGCCAGGGTTAGAGGTTCCATTCCCTGTGTAGCTGAGCAAGGCAGTAACTAAGTCCATCGAGCCGCTCCACGTGAACGAGACGGGAAATTCACGCGTTCCTCAACTGAACTCCGAGTGAGTGATGGAGTTTTACTGCCTCCGCTACATAATACAGGACTTTCATCATTAAATTAAGTCCTACTGTCTGTGGTGACTGATTGTGTTTTGTTGCTGCAACGTGACTCACGCAGGTACTTTGTTGTGTAACAATGTTGTCACTCAATAACCCAAATAGCCTTGTTGTAAAAGTCGGATTAAACATTGTCACGCTGACAAATGACATCAAAGGCTCGATCAAAGCCCACATCCGGCCCTGGCTGCCTGTCAGGCGTTCTCTGATAATCAATCATCTCTGTGTCCTTTATTCACAGCGGTAGAGGCCGACTTATTCCCAACACATTGATGGGTTCTCCCTGCCTTTCTGTTAAAGGAACACGCCGACAGTGTGGGAACCTGGAACTCTGCACTGCACTTTACACTTTATATACTATATATATGGGTCAATGACGTGATGCCTATTTTTTCTGTCCCACTGAATTTCTTACCTTAAAAAAAACATTAAAATTCATAAAAAGATTACATGTATCTCTAATACCTTCCCCATATACAGACCCACTCTAACTCCTCCAAACATTTGAGTTATTGGTAATCTTTCTGCTATCTGAAGTGTCAAATGTCCATGTGGGGCGACCGTCCAGCATTTACTTCTATTTGGACAACCAGCTTAAAATCACTTTAAATCTATTTAAATATTTCCCTTGCCCTATTTGGCATAATTTCAAACATGTTTTGCATTCATTGACAAAATTATGAAGCATTTGCACAAATACTTCCATCATAATATACAAACGAATGTTGTCCGCATATGTTAATTTTATGAACTATCATCTGGGGCGACCATCAAGAAAACACAATTGTGGGACTTTTATTTTGAAACCACCTCAAGGACAGGATGTTGCATCAGCCAGTCACATGTGAGGGACCCAGAGAAACAACTAGCACATTCGGCTCTGGCTGCCTGTCAGGCGTTCTCTGATAATCAATCATCTCTGTGTCCTTTATTCACAGCGGTAGAGGCCGACTTATTCCCAACACATTGATGGGTTCTCCCTGCCTTTCTGTTAAAAGAGTTAAAGGAACACCCCGACAGTGTGGGAACGTGGAACTCTGCACTGCACTTTACACTTTATATATATACTTATTCAAATGATAAATCCTGCACTGCACTGTCTTCTTCCTGTGTCTTGTTGTTATGTGAAAAGAAAAATGTATGGAAAAATGCACACACTGTATCGCTGTGACAATGTCCAATGTGGGTACTTAATAAAGGAATCTGAATCTGAATCTGAATCTGAATCTGAATCTGAATCTGAGTCTGAAAGATAGACAACGATTTTCCTCTCACTTTTCTGTGTGTTCAGTGGAAGGCAATCCGGCTGCAAGCTAGCCTAGCTTAGCACAAATTAATGGATGTGAGGTTTACTTGCAGGCCTGCCTGCAACAGTCTGTAACAGTTATTTTTAGCCTACTTATATATTGTACTTATGTTATGCCTATTCTTAAATCTAGACATTTACATTGCGCTACTTTTATGTCTTTTATACCTATTCTTATGTCTGAAATGTAGGCAATTTTTTTATTTTGTCGATTTGTGTGCTGACTTTATATAAAAATAGGGAAACAATGTCCAGGCATGCACTCCAGGTTTTTCCAAATGTATTGGCAGCCTGTAATCATGACGTTTCGGTGTGAACACACCTTCTTCAGAATGGCTTGCATGAAGCATGAAGGGTAATTGACCCTAGTATATACAAGACAAACATGAAGTGACAACATAGGAAGTGACAACACATTCCCACAAGAGATCTGCAAAAAAGTACAAAATACCACTTACAAGCACAACCTTTTCATAATTATGTAAATAAAAAAGAAAAGAAAAGAGATATATCTATATATATTTATATATATTTTATACAGAGTAGGCCTACATCTTAAACTCTAAACATAAACACTCATGACCCATATAAGCCATCTTTCAATTATAAATATAAAGAATGATGAATGAAAATAAATAATAAACAATCGAATAAAATGAAATAATCAAATGAAACAGGTCAAAAAATGTCCTCATTGAGGCCTCTAGGCTCTAAACCAGGGGTAGGCAACCCTAGGCACGCGTGCCTGCATAGGCACGCAGGGGCATTTGCATAGGCACAGGGGGCAGCACTAAAAAAAAATATATATATAATATTATTTAATTATTTTTTTTGCTTTGAAATATTATAGTGAACTATTTTGCACTGTTGTCGCATTTATCTTGTTGAAATCCTCCCACATGTTCTTTTTACTTCCACATATTTAATTGAGACCCTTTATTTGTTTATTATTTCAATTTAGCTGGAAATACATTGCTACATCATTCAGTAACATTTGCAGAGCCTTATAACAAAAACATTATTACGGTCACCATTGTGACCAGTGGGATTAATCAACAAATTGTAATATTTATTGTTCTATTTCATTGAACATTGCACATGTTAAAAGCCATTTTTTTACTCAAAATGTGAGTATTACCAAGTCAACTTGTGTTCTTAAAACAATGACAATAAACATAGTTTTATTAGGTTGAAATAATGTGGTTGTGTACTTATTTTTCTGTTAACTTATTATGGATTGAAAACTGAAAACCTTAATGCACAGTAACTGAACTCAATATTTTTAAGTTCTGGTAACTAATAATTTTTTTTTTACAGTGTAGTCTTGCGATCAATCAAAACGTATTTACACGATACACCTCACATTCACCCTCCATTCACATCCTGGTGTTCTCCTGGTGTTCTCCATTAGGCCTGTAGGTGGAGCTATGACAGCACACGTACAGTACACACACCGATGGTGTGTGATGTGTCCAAAAATGAATGGGCAAATGTGAGTGAAATGGTCGCACTGTATGCAGCTGTTTGTCTGCATTGCATTCCCCCCCCCCCCCCCCCCCCCCCAACTCAGATTTAGGGTTGATACAACCATCATAATAATATTGTTAATAATAACAATAACAATAATGATGTAATAATGTAAAAATGATCATTAAAAAGACCTGATTATGAGAAAAAAAATGACGATGCATGGAATATTGTTGAGGCACACTAGTTACAACTATATTTCAAACAGGCACTCCATGTCAAAAAGGTTGCTGACCCCTGCTCTAAACAATCCAGAAAATGAATATAAAAGCATTCCCTTTGTAGCAAGAGCCTGTCTCTGTCGCCGCCTCTTGGTGGTCTCAAGACCTGCTCTATACCCATGTATTTTAAGCCAGAAATATCATGTCCTAACTTATTAAAGTGCCTTGCAACTGAAGACTTCTCGTCATGTCTTCTTATAGAAAATTTGTGCTCAGAAATTCGATTTTTAAAACGTCTTCTTGTTTTTCCAACATAGTAAAGGTTGCAAGAAAATCTGTTTTAACTAACTGGTCCCTTAAGTTAGGTTGCCGTTTGTAGAAGTATTTGGGTGGTTCCTGGAACACACCTCCGATCTTAGGATCTGACTTAAAAATGTACCAGTATTTGTTCACAATATCACGCATATCTCTAGAAATAGGGCTGAAGGTGGACACCAATGCTTCTGAGTTGCTTTTTACTTTGTCTTTATGTGTAAAAAGGGATTGTCTGTTTATCTGTTTAGTTTTATTAAGATAATTCTCAATAAGGGCCTTACTATATCCTCTAGATCTAAAGTTCTGACAAAGCTCCTTGGCTTGTGTATCAAAAATGTCATCTATATTACAGATACGTTTATATCTCAAAATCTGACTAAATGGAAGGCTCCTCTTGAGCTCTGGCGGGTGATAACTGCTATAATGGAGAAATGAATTTCGGCGGCGACAGAGACAGGCTCTTGCTACAAAGGGAATGCTTTTATATTCATTTTATGGATTGTTTAGAGCCTAGAGGCCTCAATGAGGAAAATGTTTTGACCTGTTTCATTTGATTATTTCATTTCATTCGATTGTTTATTATTTATTTTCATTTATCATTCTTTACATTTATAATTGAAAGATGGCTTATATGGGTCATGAGTGTTTATGTTTAGAGTCTAAGATGTAGGCCTACTCTGTATAAAATATATATAAATATATATAGATATATCTCTTTGTGATTTACACGCTTCTTTTTGATTTACATAATTCTGAAAAGGTTGTGCTTGTAAGTGGTATTTTGTACTTTTTTGCAGATCTCTTGTGGGAATGTGTTGTCACTTCCTATGTTGTCACTTCCTGTTTGTCTTGTATATACTAGGGTCACTTACCCTTCATGCTTCATGCAAGCCATTCTGAAGAAGGTGTGTTCACACCGAAACGTCATGATTACAGGCTGCCAATAAATTTGGAAAAACCTGGAGTGTGTGCCTGGACATTGTTTCCCTATTTGTATGTATGATATCAGAGGTTACAGCACCCAGTGTCAAGTCTAGTGAGGTGAGCGCGTTCTACTACTTTTTTCACTTGTGCTGACTTTATGCCTATGTTCATTTTGTACTAATTGCTGTGGTGCACTCTGGTCTGCGGTCCATGTGTGAAGAGTATACTGTATAGATGGTTATTCATATTTATTATTGTTATATTGTAGAAATGTGTGCATTGAAATGTCTGTAAAGTCTCGACTACATTGAAAATGAGGGTGCACCTCAATTGTAATTTCGAGAATAAATAAAGGTTGATGATGATGATGATGATGATGATGATGATGATGATGATGATGATGATGATGATGATGATGATGATGATGATGATGATGCTGATGATGATGATAGCCTAGGTGCTTTTAGCCAGCTAGTTAGCCGGGCCATATCCCCTTTCATTAATTACTGCTAAACTCGGCTAGCTTGTAGACGGATAGCTTTTTTTTTTTTTTATTATTATTTGCATTTTTACAGCTTTTATTGGCCACGCAGGACCGACAGAGGAGTTTCTTTAATAGTTGTCATACAGAAGTACAGAATACTTTTATACAAAAGAAGAGAGGGCGAACGGGAGGAGAGGTGGGGAGGAAATGCGACAAATAACGACAGGAGCTGGGATCGAACACGGGTCCGCCGCGTAGGTGCGCGAGGCACTATGGTATGCGCCACGAGGGCGTCCCCGACCGATAGCTTTCTACTGAACGTAAAGAGAGGAAACTGGTATCTACAGTATATTCTTGTCTGGCTCTGGAGAAGACGCTAGGCACATTTCCCATAATGTTGGCGTGTTCCTATTAATCACTATATTACACTACATACTCTTTGCATATTTATCAACATAAATGACATGCAGTATTTTTACGCATATCTATTTGTATGTATTGGTATTTTCTTAGGTTTACAAACATTAAAACTAGTGTTGTAAGTCAAATGATTTATGGACTTTTGCTCTCTATAGAAACCTGGTTGAGCAGGTCTGCTGCACAGCAGTGACAAGTTGACATTTGTGCATATGCACAGTTCTTGTATGAGGCCTGTTGTCCTTTAAAATTCTTGCTAAATATGCTCTTATCCACAACGATTTACATAATAATATGTTATTATTATTTGACAACATCCAATGGACTGATGCACCAATAATACATACAATGAGACAGGAGAAAACATGCTTCTTATGTCAGCTGGTAGATTCCTCCATATTTAACATGTAGTCTCACAAGTAGTGTCGTGATCAAGAAGCTCCTCTCCTCTCCTCTCCTTCCCTCTCCTCTCCTCTCCTTTCCTCTCTCTGTATATCCTCTCCTCACCTCTCCCCTTCTCTCCTCTGCTTTTCTCTCTCATCTCCTCCCTTCTCTTCTCCTCTCCTCTTCTCTCCCGTTCTCTCCTCTCCTTTCTTTCCACTCCTCTCCACTCCTCTACTTTCC